>NW_025321007.1:0-72671 GCF_019176455.1 Solea senegalensis | reverse complement strand
CTTCAGGAAAAAGTTGTGTTTATATTCTGTTCATGCAGAATTTGTCTATAAACCTTAAACCAGAGAGAACTTTGATTTTGACTCATGTTACAGAGTCTTGGAGGCGGAGCTTTAACCTGAGGTCCAACAGAAAGGGGCGGGCTTTGTCCCTCCAGTGTTCATGTTTACAGCAGAGTCACTATCATGTCTGTGTCTGCAGCCTCTTCATGTTATTTGATATAATGTGAATGTAAATGACTTTCTCGTGGTGTTATGTGGTTTACACTTGAAGGTGTTTGTGGAAGACTTTTAAAAAAAGGTCAATGAAGTCTACTTTCTGGGAAATTGTCCTCATTTTTGACAGAAAAAGTGAAGAAAACTAACTCTAACATTGTCTTAAAAGAAGAGAATGACAACTTCATGTAAGCTTTAATAAACAGTAACAAACAACAGTTTGAATGAAATCCCTGCTGCTCCTGCTTCACTACTGCTGTGTTTAAAACACAAAGGTCAAATTCACTCTCTCTGTACTTACGTACTTACCCTAACTCTTAGTTTGTTTCATGTCTTTTTCATTTGTTTCCATGTCTTGTCACTAGTTCTCCTGTCAATCAACTCATTTCCCTCACCTGCTTTTCCATTGGCTCATTAGTCCCTCAGTGATTATATAGCAGCCCATTTTCAGATGGTCTTGTGTTGGTTTTTTGCTCCAGCATTTCTAGTTAGTCTTCTTGTTCTGATGTGTTTGCCTGTTTGTGACTGATTTCCTGCTTTTGGACTTAGTAATCTGCGCTTTCCTGCCTCGTTGTCGTGCTTTTGGGTTCTCCCTTGCCAAGGTGTCAATTCTTAAAGTCAGAGAAGACTCACTTTCATTTCTTTGCTTGTGATAAAGATCATTTCTTTATATTTTGCTCATTTCTTCATGCTTTTGTCAGAGTTTGAAGGAAAATGACGTTCCAGTCTGAAAGTGGCTACTTTGACGTTTTCTAACCAAACAAGATGTGCTGCTGTTTTTACAGTGTATGATACAGTGGATCTATAATCTGTGATGAAGTCAAACTACAAACAGCTGATGGACGCTCATCATGTGAGGCGCTCAGCTCTAGTCTGTGAGTAGCAGCAGCTCGTGGCTCGGCTGTTGTCTCTCTGTGTCTTTGTGTCCAATCATGAAGTCTGTCACTATTGTGCTGTCACAGCTTCACTGAGGAAACACTGATGTTTGTCTGACTGTGATTAGAACAACACTCTACTCACCTCAGAGTCTCCAGTCTGTAGTCTGGACTCTTCTGAAGATCACGCAGAGGCTTCACTGCTGAATCCTGCAGCTGGTTCTGTCTCAGGTTCAGGTCTCTCAGGTGTGAGGGGTTGGACTTCAGAGCTGAGACCAGAGAAGAACAGCTGATCTCTGTCAACCTGCAGCGACACAACCTGAATAAAGAATAAAACATGAGACTTTAGACAACTGTGTGTGTGTGTGTGTGTGTGACTGTGTGTGTAGTTTATTTTATTCATCAGTGAATAAAATGAGTTTAATGTAAATGAAATGAAAGTTTAAAAAAACAACAGCAGCTTCAGTCAGTGAACTCACCCAGAGTCTCCAGTCTACAATGTGGACTCTCCAGTCCAGAACACAGCAGCTTCACTCCTGAATCCTGCAGCTGGTTCCACTCAGGTCCAGGTCTCTCAGGTGTGAGGGGTTGGACTTCAGAGCTGAGACCAGAGAAGAACAGCTGATCTCTGTCAAACTGCAGTTCCACAACCTGAATAAAGAATAAAAGTGTTTTGTTCAGCAGGTGAATTTTAATGTGTGAGTCAAATATCAGCTGTGAGGATGAAAATGTATCTGAACATTTTCTACAGTGTATTTAGAAAGCATGAGTCATGTGACTGTGAGACACACGAGTGTGTGAAGGTTCAGTTCAAGTGAACGTGAAGAATAAAGACGTTTGACGCAAAGAAACAGCAGCAAAATGACAAAGAAGTCACAGGTGAATTTCAACACAGCCTCACTTTTCACATCAAGTTCAACTCAATGAAATGAATCAATGATAAGAAGCAGAAACAGGTGGAGTCTGTGTGCAGGCTGTACACTGAGAGGTTCAATACTGCCCTCTACACATCAAAGTCCTGAATCACACTTCTTCTCAACATCTTTACAATTCTATATTTTACACTTGATTTGATTCTTTGATTCATCTGTGTTTAGTAAACCAGCTTAAAGGTGCATTACCACCACCTTTATTGCTGCAAAGAATTCTGGGACACGGTCGTCCGCCAAACATACACCAGATGACGAGTCATGTGACAGTTTGGACACGCCCACGTCACAGTGAAGATGAGAGGACGCTCCTGTTTGTTTGTAAACAGTCACAGCTGTGACATCATCAACAACACTCATTCTGATTGGCTACATATGAACGTGTCAGAGGAGAAAGTGAAAAACATCAAGTTCAGTCAGAAAAGGTCAAAGCTGCGACTGACGTGAAAACTACAGCGACTGAAACACTTTAGAAAACAAAAAACACGTCAGCTGTGAAAAGATCCTGATTCTACATCTGAGGGAAGAAAAAGTGGAAACATGGAACAACCATCACTGATTCAACTCATGTGACAACATGAATGACTTTCAGTTGTGGATGAAACATCTGACATTTACAACAGTAACAGAGAGTCAGTGAACTCACCCCAGAGTCTCCAGTCTACAATGTGGACTCTCCAGTCCAGAACACAGCAGCTTCACTCCTGAATCCTGCAGCTTGTTCTCACTCAGGTCCAGTTCTCTCAGGTGTGAGGGGTTGGACTTCAGAGCTGAGGCCAGACAAGAACAGCTTATCTCTGTCAAACTGCAGTAACACAACCTGAATAAAGAATAGAAGATGAGACTTAAGAGTTCGACTCTTCTAACTGACTCAGATCTTTTACTCTCGGACAGTAAATTGAACTAATCTTTTTTTGAGTCATTTCGTTCATTTCATTCATTTTTACAGTGGGTGGCGCTGTATCCCTCTTGTGGGCGTTGTAAAAGAGACCACGGTTCTCAAACACTTAACACTGTAGGCAACATCGTTTCGCTTCAGCTGACAAAGTATAATAAACAAAATGCAATTCAAACCATATGAAACCCGAGGAAAGCAAATACACACCTCAATAAAGTGACAAGTGACTTGTGTCCTGTATCCTCTCTGTCATTGTTGTTTAACAGCACGACAGTGACTCAGTAGCTGTCACGTGACCTGAGGACGGACGCTCGCTCAGTTGAGTGAATCCTGAACTAATCATTTCTGTTTCCTTTCCTGCTGAGCTTATGCAGCTGTCTGCCATGTGGCGAAGGAAGGTACTGCATGAAAATGAACGAATCACTCACTGAGATGACTCATTACTCCCGAGTCATATAAAAGATTAGTTCATTTTGAACAAATCATTCACGAACGACACATGACTAGTTTAGACAAAGTTGCTGCTTGAAACCAGTAGTATTGTTATCATTGTTATTAATGATACTATAATTAAAGTTGATATCAGTCTAATGTTTATGTCTCATTAATAGAACATCAATAACATTGTAGTTGTATAAAAATGTCATAAGTCCTGTTTAAACTTAGAAGCTCACACAACTGTTATATTTCTGCTCCTGGTCTCTCTCTTCTGTCTCTACCTCACCTCCCTCTTTCACTTTCTCTCCCCCTCCTCTCCTCTGTCCTCCATTTTGTCCTTTCACCACAACTGGTCGAGGCAGATGCTGCACATGTTTGAGTCTGGTTCTGTCACAGATTTTCTCTCCACTGCCCCCTAGTGTTTGTTCATTGTGTGAACAGATGTTATGTATCATGTCTGAACTCACCGAGCCTTCCTGCAGTTCCTCACAGCTGGAATCAGTCTCTGTTTCCCCTGGACTGATGTGTTGTACTTTTCCAGGTCCAACTCATCCAGAACCTCCTCAGACATCTGCAGCATGTAGGCCAGAGCTGAGCAGTGGATCTCAGAGAGTTCCTGTTCTCTGTTCTTTGACTTCATGAACTCTTGGATCTCCTGATGCACTGATTGCTCGTTCATCTCTGTCAGACAGTGGAAGATGTTGATGCTTCTGTCAGGTGAGATATTGTCTGTGTTCATCTTCTTCAGGTTCTCAATGACCCTCTGGATGATTTCTGGACTGTTCTGAGTCTGACCCAGCAGACCTCCTAAGAGTCTGTGGTTGGACTCCAGACAGAGTCCATGAAGGAAGCGAACAAAAAGGTCCAGGTGACCATTTTCACTTTGAAGGGATTTCTCCATGGCTGCTTTCAGAAACACATCAAGAGAAGTGTAACCACCATCATCATCATCAACTTTTTTTCTGAAGAAGTCCTGCAGTACCTCTGTTTTCCTGCTGGTGAAACAGTGGAACATGTAGACTGCAGCCAGAAACTCCTGGACGCTTAGATGAACAAAGCAGTAGACTGATTTCTGGAAGATCACGCTCTCTCTTCTGAAGATCTCTGTACAAACTCCTGAGTACACCGAGGCTTCTGTCACACTAAGACCACACCGCTCCAGGTCTTCTTGGTAGAACATGATGTCTCCTTTCTGCAGATGTTCAAAGGCCAGCCTCCCCAGCTTCAGAAGAAAGTCCCCGTCGGCCTCCATCAGCTCCTGTGGACTCCTCTCGTGTCCTTTATCATATTTGTTCTTCTTCCTCTTGGTCTGAACCAGCAGGAAGTGTGAGTACAGGTCTGTCAGGGTCTTGGGCAGCTCTCCTCTCTGCTCTGTGGTCAACATGTGCTCCAGAACTGTAGCACTGATCCAGCAGAAGACTGGGACTTGACACATGATGTGGAGGCTCCTGGACGTCTTGATGTGTGAGATGAGTCTGCTGGACAGATCTTCAGTTCTGGATCTCTTCCTGAAGTACTCGTCCTTCTGGTCGTCAGTGAAGCCTCGTACTTCTGTTACCCTGGCAACGCATGTAGGAGGGATCTGATTGGCCGCCGCAGGTCGAGAAGTTATCCAGACGAGAGCCGAGGGAAGCAGATTCCCCTGGATGAGGTTGGTCAGCAGCATGTTGACTGATGACGTGTGTGTGACGTCAGAAACCAGCGTCCTGCTGCTGAAGTCCAGTGAGAGTCTGCTTTCATCCAGGCCGTCAAAGATGAACAAAGGTTTACAGACAGCGAGCTCCTCTGCTCTGACCTTCTCTAATGTTGGATGGAAAACATGGAGCAGCGTGAGAAGACTGTGCTGCTGATCTCTGATCAGGTTCAGCTCCCTGAACAAGAGCACAATCAGCAGATTCACATCCTGGTTTTCCGAACCCTCGGCCCAGTCCAGAGTGAACTTCTGCACCGAGAAGGTTTTTCCAACACCAGCGACGCCGTTGGTCAGGACGACTCTGATGCTCCCCTGCTGGTCAGGTAAGGCTTTAAAGATGTCGCAGCACTTGATGGGAGTGTCCTGGACCGTCTTCTTCTTGGAGGTCGTCTCCAGCTGCATCACCTCATGTTGAGTATTGACCTCTTCACTCTGTCCCTCTGTGATGTAGAGCTCAGCGAAGATCCTGTTCAGGGGGGTTCTACTTCCTGTTCCTTCAGTTCCTTCAGTCACATGTTCAAATCTGCTCCTCAGACTGATCTTATGTTCATCTAGAACCTTCTGCAGACCAACATCTGCTGAAAAACAAGAGACAAAGAATGTGAGCAGCTGAGGATTATTTTCATCAGTGTCATGTTTTTCTGTGACGTTGTTGTTTTATGTTGTTTGTTGCCAAATGAAAAACTACATTTTCACTGTAATGACTTGAATAACTTTATTCTGAAAGACTGAATCATTCTAGAAGAACTGTGATGATTGTGAAGGAAAGAGTATCATCTGCATACAAGAGAACAATCATGAGAGAAAAGCAGCAAAATGAGGGGAAACCTTCATTTCTTCAACCTGCAGGGGGCAGCAGAGAGTTACACTCCATCATGGAGTTAACATGAGTCACATTTTTAACTTTTAAACTGTTTTCTCCTGTTTTTCCATTTCTAAAGGCTGCTCTCCTTATGAGTCTTACCAAAGATGCTCTGTGGTCCACATCCTGTCCTGGGTCTTTGTCCACACTGGGGACAGCAGGAGTCTCCTGGTGGACCAGACTGGTCCCAGTATGAGGAGATGCAGCGTCTGCAGAACCAGTGACCGCAGCTGGTGGAGACTGGATCCTTCAGGACGTCCTGACACAGAGGACAGCGGGACGTCTGCTCGTCCACAGAAACAGCAAACTTGTGTCTGTGGAGACATTTCTTTATCACTGACACGTCAGGGACAGGTGGACATGTCTCTGTGGAGACATCCTTACAGCTTTGTCTCACAGTGGTTCTGATGGACTGTTGTAAAGGTCTAACCCTGAGGCTCATCCTCACACTCTCTCTGACTCGTCAATGGTTTGACTCATTGATCCGTTTCATCAGATTCTGGATCAGTTCAGTTCAGTCTGTTGCTCACACACACATTTAGTTCTTCTTCCTTCACAAAAGTCCAATCAAAGACGTTTCCCTCCAACAGATGGAGGTTATTTCTTATCTTAATTCAAGAGCATATCATATTGATTTGAGAGCATTATTTATTGAGTCTCTTACTTTGTCTCTGAGGCTCCAGGTTCATGACTGAAGCATAAAGGTTGGTCCATAGACTGGTCACTCTTCACAGACAGACCGCTGGGTCCTGGAGACTCTGCTCTCTGTCTCTGGTTCTGACCTCTGCAAACACAAACATCACATGATCACTGATGATGGTCTTTGTTTAGACACTTTGATCACAAACAGATTTCAGGTTTACAGACTGTGGTCGCTGATCTTTGTGTAAAGACTGATCCTCTACAGCAGTGGTGCCAAACTGGCGGCCCGCGGGCCATATGTGGGCCTTCAATCGATTCCATGCGGTCCCCCCACTTAAATATCATGTTATAATACAAACATGGCCCACGACCTCACCTTGTTTTAAACACAGTGTGTAGCTGAGGCACAGCTGCCAGCTAGGTGATAGAATATATGTTTTTATAACAGTAATAATAAGACATTTGCTCATAATGATCACATTATTAAATTTATGACATAAAACATTCAATTACATATATAAATAAGCTTGTTAGGGACCGAGCCACAAATGGCAGTGGCTGAAACGGCTCCTGGCACAAATTTGTGTGAGGAAACCATTGTTATCCTTCTTCTTATTATTATTATTATCATCATTATTATAATATGTATTATTATCCTTATTATTATTATTATTATTATTGTTATTATTATTATTATAAAGCGCCAATTTGTACTTGACACATGAAAGGTGAAAAGTTGTCAAAAGGTTCCGTGGATTCAAAAGTGAGGTCAGGAAACTGCTGCACTCCCCGACTCCCCATCATCAGTCCTAGTTTGATGGTTTCATTACAGTTGTCCACTGTTGAACTGTGCCCTCAGTTATTCTTTGTTTATTTGTATTGATTGTTTATTGATGTTGGGCAAACTTCATGTGTGAAAGTGACGAGCCACCTGTGATACTGAGCGTGTTCAATCAAAGCTGCGTCTGATTGCAGTTCATGAGCGTGGAGCAGAGTGATGGAGAAGAGCGTCTTCTTTCTTTTCCTTTAAGTTCGTGCTGATCTGGGTTCGCCACGTGTCGCCACTGTATGACCTTGCTCTGCCGACATCCACGTTATTATTTGCGTCATTTGAAATAAATGTGTATTTGATATGAACAGATTGATTTTGTATCATAAACAGTATCACAAAGTATACGTGTGATATCATGATGCAAGATTGTGTTTTAACTTGAAGCTCGTGCTACTGAACACTTGTTTTTTGACGACTCTATGTTCCGTAGTCCGGCCCCCTCTTGACCAGAATAGACGCTCATTGGCCCCCAGGTCATTAGAGTGTGACGGCCCTGCTCTACAGGTACAGTCAGCATTTAGACATGACGGTAGTCAGAAATCTACAGGACCTGATGGTTTCTCAGCCTCTGTGCTAAAAAACTGCTCTCCTGAACTTCATGATGCTTTCTGTGCAATCTTTGAAAAACTGACAGAGAATCCTGTTGTTCCAGAGCTATGGAAGCGTTCTATTATCATTCCTGTGCTGAAGCTCTCATGTCCGGCTGAAAACAACACAAAGAAGTACAGGAAATACAGTGTTTCCAAAGAGTTATGGTCAATATGATCAAGCCTGCTATTTCTGAACATTTAGACAAAGATCAATACAATGGATGTCATCATGATGACGTGCAGTGAGTCATGTGACCCAAGGACAACTGCAGCTGGTTTAAAAACTCACAGCTGATGACAAATGACTTTGATGTCGTTGTAGAACCAATCACATGAATCTTTCTAGTGACTTTTTCACTCACTTCTAGTTGAGTTTTCCACTCGTTTATTGTGTTTAGCGCACAACAAAGTCTGTTGTTGTCTTGTTGTCAGTGCATTGTTACAAGTTTTCTCAGGACAAAAGTTTTTATGACGGTAAAACAGCTGTGTGTGTGTGATTCTGTCTTTGTGAGGACACAGGTTTGGTTGTGACTTCTTCACAGGACAAAGTGTCTTACTTTGTCTCTGAGGCTCCAGGTTCATGACTGAAGTTATAAGGTTGGTCCATAGACTCATCAGCCTTCACAGACAGACCGCTGGGTCCTGGAGACTCTGCTCTGTCCTCGTCTTCCTCCACACAACCACTCATCTGCTGGACTTCAGTCATTCTGAGACACACACACACACACACAGGTTGATCACAGATTTACTGATGCAGAAATTTAGAAGATGTGTGTCTCTACCTCATCTCCCTCTTGTCCTTTCTCTCCCCCCTTTCTGTCCCCCATTTTCCTTTCACCCCGACCGGTCGAGGCAGATGACCGCACATGTGTGAGTCTGGTTCTGTCAGAGATTTCTTCTTCTGTTAAGAGGGAGTTTTTTCTCTCCACTGATGACTAGTGTTTGCTCATTGTGTGAACTGTTGTGTTTCTCTGCTCTCCTTGATGTTGTCTATGTACAGACCTGAGATCATGTATGTTAAGATTTGGCGCTATACAAATACAATTCAATTGAATAAACCGTCCCAATATACAGATTTACAGAGAATAACTTGTTTTCTACTGTAAAGTGTAAACCTCATATATAAAAAGCACGTCTTCTCTTTGTTGTTGTCATGAGTTTGTGCAAATGAGCTCCTCACTGACTTATCACTGCTCCACTCAAAGCATCATATTGAAAGCACTTTAAAGAGTTACCTCTCAGTTTGAGTGGAAAATCTCCTTCATGTTTCCTGGAGGACGTCTGATGTGGATCTGTGTTCAGTCCAGTGATCACACGAGAGAAAACTGTAACACATCAGGAGTTTTCTGTCAGAGAAGGTGTTTTATGAAACCTGCTGTTCATGTCACTTACATATTTGTGCCAGTAGATGGTGCTAGGCTACTCTGTATGTGACTGAAGGGCTGTTGTCTGCATTCAAGTCAGCTGATGAGCTCAGTTTTGAGAGCAAAAGTCCAATTAGATCCTGGATTACTTATTAACTGCATATTTGTTCATCAAGGACATCAAAAAGTACTAAGTACAATTACATTTCAATCATAAATGTGGATTTGATACCACTTCAAAAAAAGAATAACCTCAGTTTTGTTCAAGTCAACTTTGACCCTGGATTACTCCCAAAGTTCCAAGACAGTCTGGCTGCAGACCTGCACTGTGAGGTCTCCTGCACGGTCAGAACTGGAAGTTGATTCGAAGCCTTTCAAAATAAAAGCGAACATACCGGAAGCACGTATTTTTCGTTCCCCATGAGAAGTGTGGAGACGACGAGGTGAGTAAAAGTCAAGTGACAACAACTTTGTGTCAGACGAAGAAACAGAAACAGTCTTTATTCACTAGAACGTTATGTTGCACACTATATATTGACTATATAAAGTTATATTAATTTGAAAGAATTGGGTTTTGGACTTTTGGGTAGTTTTTAGCGTTGTTATCGTATCGATAGTGCTCACTTAAATGTGCCATTTTCCTACTCAAAGACCAAGAAAACTGAGTTATATCATATAGTTTTTATATCATTTTGTTTTACTTATTACGACATTATTTGTCTCTTACAGATGCATATTTCAATCTTAAGTACCGACACTACGCCCAAAGTTGAACGCTGCACGTCATGCTGCAAGCGATTTCACTGCCCCCTGTTCCTAAAAGTGACACCAACACAATTGTCCAAGCTGCAGAGCCACTTAGAGGCACATAGGAAAGGTGGCATTTTATTTAAAGGTAAGCATAATGTATTTGTCTGTGTGTTTGTACTCATAAGTATGAGCCAACGCTACTAACTTCTGACAGGTTGTGGTTTGGCTGGTAAAAGGGGAAAAGGAAAATGAAGGGAATGTAAGTTGCAGTGAAGAACACCTGACACCTCACCTCACAGTTTTAGTCACTTTCAAAAATGAAAAGTTTAGAATCACATTCATAACAGAGGTTATTGGTTATGTGGGTCATGTAACTAGGTATTCAGTCATTCACTTTGAATACACAAAGCTAAGTTCATTTAAAATCATCAACCCTCACACCCTCCACTGGCAAATCCATGTGGTCCACAAGGTAAGAACATAGCACAAACAATATTAAGCAATTATTCAATGAATTATGAGTAGGGCTGTAACAATATGCAATATGAAACCGAAATCGCGACACTCAGATGCACGATCCTGTGTCGCGGTGTGAGAAGGCAGAATCGTGACACACCCCTTCCAACTCCCAGAGTGATCCCTCCCGTTCAGATCCAATGAATCATGTGACGCCTGCCTGCAAAAGTTGAGCTAGTTGAAGAACGTGAGGAAACATGGCAACCAACCCAGAAATAGCGGATCCTCCCTCTTCATGTCAGTCAGCAGTATGGCAACATTTGGGCTACATGGTGGAGATAAAGGACGGCAATCGTGTAGTCGACAAGACCCACACAATTTGCTGTAAGTGCTTTAAGTGACAACAGATAACGGCAGAAACATTGCCAATGCTGTCGAAGCGGCCGGATTTTCACCGCATATACGTTAATCTGGCTGCGCAGAGAGCGATGGGCGTTCACCAGACGTCCCGACTCCTCGGCAGAGTGAGGACAGTTGTCACGTTTTTCCACCGCAGCACAACAGCTGCAGCTGTGTTGAAGGAGAAACAGGTGATGCTACAGCTGCCCTTACACAAGCTGGTCACTGCAGGTGACATTGTCACAGCACAGAGAGCAAGCCTCCTCTTCTGAAGAACAAGAAGAAGAAGAAGAATGTTCAACTCCCTTAAATCAAGTTTGGTTTTCTTAAGAGAAAGAAGTTGTTTATTTGTTTCATGTTTACTTACTTGATGTGTGGTTTGCAGCACAGGCAGTAAGCCTCAGTTACCTCAGTGTGAAACACTAGCCATTTCATTTACTTTGTAAATGTAAGAGAACTTGATTGAAGAAGAATTTTCAACATGCTCCAATCATCTCCACAGTGGAGTTTAGTTCTGTTTGTTTTTCAACAGTATTTTGTTACAAAGAAAACACAAGTGTTATAGCTTTGGCTATTTATGGCTATTTATATTGTTAATAATTTGCATAGTTAATCTTGTTCTTTGGTGTTCAGTTTATAAAGGTTTTTTCAACCCCCACAAAAAAAATAAAATAAATTGTGATACGAATCGAATCGTGGGTTTGGTGTATCGTTACAGCCCTAATTATGAGGTGTTACAATTGCAAACACACATAAGATATGCCTACATAAAAAAATGAGTAAATCAATATGTAAATGGCTCCAACAGTGCAGGGGGCTACATTTTCAATGCTAAATAATGGTATAAAAGAACAGTCAGCAATAGGTTGGAGTATAGATGCATTATGCCATCACACATTAAGGTGTATTTACAGAGATTTATTGTTTCAAAATTCATTTGTAGTGCACACTAAACTAACAGCTGTCCTTTTTACGAATTAAATTAAAATACTGGAGTAAAATAATGCATGTTTTGAGGAGGCTAATAATGTTTTAAGGGATCATAACAATAGCTGTACATCTAGTTTGCCCTGATTATCTGTAGAATAACCCTAGTGGGTCATAACGTTTTGTATTTTATTTTTTTAATAAAATATTTTGTTTGATTTTATTTTTAATATTATCCTGCGTTTTTTCACCTTATCCAGTTGAACTGGAAAGATATACCGTTTTTTTTAAAATCTCTTTAATTAAACACATGGATACACATAAACATATTTACATTGTAAACATAAAATAAAGACCCAAGAAATAAACATCGGGAACGAAAAATACGTGCTTCCGGTATGCTCGCTTTTATTTTGAAAAGCTTCCGATCCTGACAGTACAGGAGACCTCAAAGTGCAGGTCTGCAACGAAAGGTCCTGACAGTGCAGGTCTGCAGCCAGACCCCTCTCAAAAGTTTTTGGTGCATTAAGCACTTATAGTACTTGTAGTACTTATAGTACTTAAAGCTACTAAATCAAGTCATTATTTTGATGATAATATGAATATATGACATTATTATTTCACTTTTAATCCAAATGATCATTTACAATCGTTCATTTAATCTCATTTAACATTGTGTTCGCGTTTGACGGGACTTTATGTTTCGGTTTGGACGCTTGAGTAGAATTGACATAAAGAAGAAAACATGACGTCACATTTAGGAAAAACAAAAGACGACTGACTGGAGTTATGACAGGCTGGAAGTTTCCATTCTAATCTGTCAGGATTAAGCAGGACATATACTTCATGACTGTACTTAAGTACACATTCCACGTATTTGTACCTGACTTTGTTATTTCTAGCAACTTTGACTACATTTGATATCAGAAATGATTTTTGATACTCAAGTAGAGTAAATGTCAAACTTTAAGACTTTTACTCAAGTCTCACTTTAAGGTACTTGACTCACACGCACTAAATCATCATATATCATCATATATCATCATATATTATCATCATAATCACGTCATCACTCACCAGTCTGTCCTCGTGCTGCGCAGTTCAAATGGCGACTGAAGCAAAGTCACAGAATAGTTACTTTCACTTTCTCTTACAGGAAATGAGTCGAGCAGGAAATAAAGAGGCAGCGCGAGAGTTCTACATCTATGTTTGTGGACTTGAATTTATTATTTACACTTATTGTTCCTAACAGTATGATCATAAGTCTGCGGGTTTTCTGGCCTGAATTGATTTGAATATTTTCTGATCGTTATATGAATATCATATATTTAATAGAATGATTACAGTGAATTGAACACATACTACTCTAAGGTGTAAAATAGTATCAGACAAAAAACATCCAACATAATGAATGAAATATCATTGAAATAAGAGGAACATTCAATCAATAAATCCCTTCAATGTAACTGGGATTAAAGGCTTTAATGAACAAAAGGTGTTTAGAACACTTGTAATCATTGGTAGCAACTATAGGTGAGAAGAAAAGTGCAATTATTGGTGTTTGAACATCGTTGGTTTGAAATAAGTGAGCAAAGATGCTTCAGAAACGTTCCATTTCAATCAACTCTGCGTCCTATTTTGATTCACTTGGCTCCAGCGTCTGCTCAACAACTATCACTGTCAGTGGGTCAAAACAGCAGAAAACCCGCGCACCACCGCCACCGTGTGGCAGACATGTGAAGTGCGAGTAACACGACAAAACAAACAGGCAAACATGTTGATACCATGGATGTATTAGAACAACTGGATAGAGCTCCGCCCCTTTGCCTCCGTTCATTCCTATGGAGTTCTTTTGGATTGTTTTTTGAATGATTAATTGAACAAAATAATGTAGAAACAACAAGGCTCACATCTTTGTTTAAACCTTTCAAAGGAGCAGGTGCACAGGAAGAACGCAGAAGAGAAACATTTGCATGATCAAATACAGACAAATCAAACAAGATCAAAAACTAAAGAAAAAGTGAGCTAAGGCTTTGGTTTTTAGATCATATTTTTCAAATAAAGTGAAAAGTTTCATTGGATTTTTACCTTTCATCATCTTAAAAAAACTGGTTATGAAACACAATAAATATAAGTTTCACATTCACATATTTCCATGTGTGTATGTAAAAACTATTAATATATTGTTTACCATTATTGACCATAACAAGGCCATAAATCATCTCAACTCAACTTTATTTATAAAGCGCTTTAAGCAGCCGTAGCTGTACATGAAAAGAAATAAAACAAAAAGTAAAACAATAAAAATACTAAAACAATAAAAACAATAAAACAACAAAAATGTTAAAACAATAAAACAATAAAGATATTAAGAGAATAAAAACAATAAAACACTAAATACAAGAGCAGAGTCTCACGCTGAGTTGAAAGCCAAGGAATAAAAATGGGTTTTAAATGAGTTTTAAAGATGGAAAGTGAGGGGGCTTGTCTAATGTGGAGCGGGAGGACATTCCAAAGTTTAGGGCTGGCAATGGAAAAGGCTCTTTCACCTCTGAGCTTCTGCTTAGACCTCGGTACCTCCAGGAGCAGCTGGTTAGCTGACCTGAGACACCGAGCAGGAGTGTAGGGATGGAGAAGCTCAGAGAGGTAAAGTGGAGCGAGACCATTTAAAGATCAAATAAACGAGCCGCTCGGACCAAACACCATCACTTCTGTCTTCTTTTCATTGAATTTTAAAAAGTTCAGAGACATCCAGTCTTTAATGTCTTCAAGACATAGCAGAAGTGACTTCAGACAGGCATTTGTCTTTTTCAGTGGCACATAGATCTGACTGTCGTCAGCGTAAAAATGAAAGGAAATGCCGTGTTTTTTCAGTGTAACCGGGTGGTTATTGGCTGTATAAATGTATATATTGTATTTCCCTTCTGTGTCTTTTAGTTATGTTGCAGCAGGTCTGGCGATTGCAGCAGGTGTGTGTCACGCCCCTTACCGGCACCTGTAGTGCAGCCGCGTCATGGGCTGCTAATGCAGACCTGTTCATATAGTCCCGTGGTTGTTCAGTCTCTCTCTCTCCTCTGCCAAGTATGTGCCATGTGTTCGCTCTCCAGGTTGGCGTGTATGCCGTGATGGTGTGGGTGTGTCCCCTTCCGGTTAGCCACCGCTGCCGCCGCTAGCTTCTGACGGCTTCATTATTTATTGGTGCAGGCTACAGCCCGCCATGCAGCCTGCCTGGCGTTAGGTTGCTGTTGTTGCCCTGCCTTGCCTCTTGCCTTTATCTCCACGTTTTGTTTCTTTTTGTTGCCTTGCTCATAGTTGCTCTGCCCTCGTCAGTTAGACGCTCGTTTTAAAGTAGTGTACTGTAGTTCAAGACTGACTGACCGCGACTCCTTAGTGGGGGGGTGGGAAGTAGCACAGCTTTGAGGACCTGCAAAAGTTATGCATGTAGCATTATGGGTTTTGTTTTCTTTTGTGTTGATTTGAGTTTGTTTGATATTTTGTTTGGTTTCTTTTCTCTTTGTTTGCTGTGCAGGACCTCAGCTTAGTTATCTCCTCAGTCTCAACTTAAGCTGAGTCTGTGGTACAGATTAATATTGTGCTCTTTGGAAATAAAAATAACTATAATTGTTTTTACAGTAGATAAGTAACTTAAATAAATTAATATTTCCATTTGTGACTAAATAAAACTTGTTAAACTTTCTATAAACCGTGCCTGTATTCATTTGTGTACCGACCTGTGCTCTGAGAAAGTAAAGTTTGAAAAAGAGTAAATTCTTTAGGTGTGTAGCCGAATAGGTTCCTCCGCCTAGCTGGCAGTGATTGACAGGCCGAGTGGCGTACAAATACAGCTAGGATGAGATCATGCGGCCCTTATGCTTCCGGCGAGTGACTTCCGGTTCGTGTTGGTGCGGTGAATTGTTTGGCGTGGTGTGTACGGCGCACCTCTGTGTCCTGTCTCCGCTACTATCAGCGCAACTGGTGCGGCTGCAGGCTGGGAGAGCGGAGAGCGGAGCGCTCCGCGTCGGGGGTTGCCTAGGTGACAGTCGGTACTCTCTGTGAGAAAAGCGGTGGGCTTGGCGATCGTGTCTCCCGCCGCCTTCGAGGCTGCACCTCTGTTCGCCACCTCTGTGTCCAGGGTTTTGCCGGTCATCGGCCGCCACATCCGGAACAGAACTGCTGTTTTTGGTTAGACTGTTTTAATTAAGACTGTGTCGCTTCGAGTGGAGGTGAAGCCATCTGCGGAGGACGCGGCGTTGTACAGCCGTGACGTCGCTCCTGATCACTCCGTAGGAGTAATTACTCGGCCGTCCTCGACTCCGTCCATTGTCGTTGGCCGGGCTTACTGTTTTTTAATATAGCTCCAGTAGGCACCGCCATATAATAGAGTATTGTTTTCTAGTGTTTATTTTCCTTGATTATAGTATGTGTTTTGTTTCTTTCTTTTTGTGGATTTCTTTGTTGAGTTGAGTTGATCTTTATTAGTTGGTTTTGTTTATTTTGTTTAGTAGTTATAATTTTCCGTTATTAGATTATTCTGTATGTAATTTGAGATGTTTTATATTTGTTGTGTTGTGATTTAAGTGTTTATATATTTGGGCTTTGGCTGTTCGTTTGTTGGGTTGTTTGTTTGTTTGTTTGTTTGTTTGTTTGTTACTTTCGAGTAATTTAGTTCCTTTTTCTTTTTGTTTAACAGGTGCTGTGGGTCAACACGTGCGGCAGCCCAACTCCCTGGTGGTGGTATCTTTTCACGAGTCCGTGTTTGGTGTGTTGTGGCACGGGTGGTGTTGTGTTGGATTTGCCCTTTTTGATTTTCTGCCGCCGTGGTAAGCCCCAGTCCCGTTTTTATATTGACTATTGGTTGTGTCTTTGGAAGCATTGTTTTATTGTTAGGTAACGTTGTATGTTAAATAAAATATATTTTGTAACATAGAACCCGTTCTCTGTCCTGTGTGTCAACGAACCTGTGTTGTCCTTTTCGATATATTTATATATATATATCTAATTCCTGGGGGCGAAATTCCCCCAGGTGGCGTTGTCGCTGGTCTTCTCCCCTTGGTCCTGCCACATTCTGGCGCTGTCGGCAGGATAGACACACAGTTAAAGGACAGAGACGTGGTTCTTATGTTTTTTTTCTTTTTCCTTATTGGTTTTGAAATTATTTGTTCTGTATGTTTGTTTTCTTGCAGGTAGTGAGCCTTGGTTGTTATTTTGTGTATTAGATTAGAACCAAAAACAGCAGTATCTGTTTCAGCTAAGCCTTAACCAACTACGTCAATTTTGGGGAGCATTGGTTCAGCTTCTCCTGCCAGTATGGAGGAAGAGGTACAGCAGCTCAGGGACTTGGTGTTGCAACTTAAAGCAGATAATGAGCGGCTGTTTCAGGAGAGGGCTGCTGCTTCTGGTGAGGGTCCTAGCGGTGGTGTTTCAGGCTCCTCTGGTCCAGCTAGCTTTACCCCACTCGCTGGTGTTGCTACTACCGTTACTCAGCGGTTGGTTGTGGTACCTAGGGACCGTAGGTGCCCTCGGTTTAATGGTAAGACGGGCATCGGAATAGCAGAGTGGATAGAGGAGATAGAGGCGTGCGTGCGTGCCCGCCACCTTTCCCCTGCTGACCAGGCTCTGTTCATCATTGACCACTTGGAGGGAGAAGCAAAGGAGGAAATCAGGTTTCGTCCTAGTACAGAGCGAGGGAACCCAGCTCGGATTTTGATTATTCTAAGGGAGATATATGGTTGTTCTCAGTCGTATGTCACTCTGCAACAAGCCTTCTTTTCCAGGAAGCAGCTCGAGGACGAGACTCTGCAGGAGTTTTCCTTAGCCCTGATGGCTTTAATGGAACAGGTACAGCAGTGTGCCCCTGACCATATTCCCAATGCAGGTGTCCTGCTTCGTGACCAGTTTATAGAGCATGTCCTCGACAGTGCCCTCCGCCGGGAGCTTAAGCAACTGGTCCGACGTCAGCCTATTGCTACTCTGCTGGACGTGCGTTGTGAGGCCATCAGGTGGGAGAGGGAGGGGCTTCCTGGGGGTTCTAGGGGACGAAGTCATTCTCTCCCCACAGCTTATGGTCTCCAGTATGGAGTCCAGGGCAGTTCGCTGCCAGCTCCTTGTGTTACTCCAACACAGCCAGATTTGAATGAATTAATGCAACTCTTGAAGCGTCAACAGGAGCAGCTTGACCAGCTCACTCGAACTGTAGCCTCTTTGCCGGCTCCCCAACCATCTGGAAACGCCTTTCGCAATGGCCCCGTCATTTCCCGAAGATGTCAGAAGCCAGGCCATTTTGCTCGTGAGTGTGGGGCAAAGTGGGCTCCCCCTCGGGCTCGTGCAAACTCTGCTACTGGTTCCACTGCTCATGGTGTCCATTCTTTTCCTCCTTCGGAAAACTGATACCCACTGAGCTTCCGAGCCACCGCTCAGATGGGGACCTTACAGGCTCAAAGGATTGCGGGATTGCAGGGTTAATGTCATCTTGCCCGAATATCAATGTTTCCTTCAGTGGAGTCACTGTTTCTTGCTTAGTGGACACTGGGTCCATGGTGTCCACCATTACGGAAAGTTTTTTCCTTGAACAGTTTGCACACTGGGGTCATGATCGCCTCCTGTCTTGTAATTGGCTAGAGCTGCGGGCGGCTAATGGCCTCGCTATTCCTTACATAGGCTACCTGGAGCTGGATGTGGCCTTGTGCGGTAAGGTCATGCCCCATTGTGGGGTGCTGGTAGTTAAAGATCCCCCAGGGGCGCTGTCATCTGTTCCTGGGATCTTGGGGATGAATATCCTTCGCCGATGCTATCGAGAGCTCTTTGGGACTCATGGTGCCTCCCTGTTTGATCTTCCATCGGTGTCCCAGGCCCCAAACCCAGTTGTCGAAGCCTTACAGAAGTGCCACCAGCTGGTTGCTCATGCTCCACAATATCTTGCTGGTACTGTGAGGGTTCGAGGTAGACGGCCAGTGCGTATACCTGGAGGGGTCATGAAGCTGGTCGCCAGTACTTGTCCTGAGCAGGCCCCTGATCAAGTTGCCTTGTTTGAGCCCTCAGAGTCCAGTTTGCCTGCTGGGTTGCTTGTATCTCCTTGCCTTGTTAAAACATGTCGGGGTACGGCCCACGTCCCCGTGGTCAATGTTGGTACGACCGAAATTCTTCTCCATCCACGGACTTGCCTTGGTGCATTGAGTGGTGCCCAGGTGGTTAGTTTACCCACAGGGGTTACAGAGGTGAGGTCCATTGCAGCTAGTGTTTCCTCCCAAGGGGCTGGCAGTTCTGCACCTGATAAGGTTGAGTCGATAGACCTGTCAGCATTGGCTGAGCAGCAGCAGAGTGAAGTGAGGTCTTTACTGAGCAAATACAGTTCCATCTTTTCAGCCCATGATGGTGACTTGGGCTGTACTGACCTCATCTCGCATGATATAGCCCTTCTTGATGATGCTCCAGTCCGGCAGAGATACCGGCGCATCCCTCCTTCCGAGTACGAGGAAGTAAAAACTCACATCAACCAGCTTCTTGAGGCTAGAATTATTAGGGAGAGCAGTAGTCCATATGCCTCACCCATTGTCTTGGTTCGGAAAAAGGACGGCAGTCTGCGGTTGTGTGTGGACTACCGACTGCTAAATAGTAAAACCAGAAAGGATGCTTTCCCCTTACCTCGGATCGAGGAGAGTCTAGATGCACTTTCTGGGGCCCGCTGGTTCTCCACTATAGACTTGGCTAGCGGGTACAACCAGGTACCGGTCTCCGAAGTAGATAAATCCAAAACTGCCTTCTGCACACCGTTTGGGCTTTTCGAATTCAACCGCATGCCTTTTGGGTTGTGTAACGCCCCAAGCACGTTCCAGCGGTTGATGCAGAGGATGTTCGGGGATCAGCAAGGCCAGTCATTGTTGCTTTATCTGGACGACATCATCGTGTTCTCGTCCTCCGTCGCACAGCACCTGCAGCGGCTGGAATTAGTCCTCAGCCGGCTCCAAGATCAAGGCCTGAAAGCCAAGTTGGAGAAATGTGCCTTTTTCCGAGAGAGAGTGAATTACTTGGGCCATGTTATCTCCAGCACTGGTGTTTCCACAGACCCTGCAAAAATTGCGGCTGTGGCCAAGTGGCAGCGTCCCCATCAGGTGTCCGACCTGCGCTCCTTTTTGGGCTTCGCCAGCTATTACCGGCGCTTTGTGGAGGGGTTTGCCAAACTGGCTAGCCCTCTACACAAGTTGGTGGCCGATCTTGTAGGTACAAAGTCCAAGAAAGGATCGGGACAAGTTCTTGGTGCAGCATGGACACCGCAGTGTGAGGAAAGTTTTGAAGCCTTGAAGTCCAGGCTGGTCTCCTCCCCAGTGCTGACTTATGCAGACTTTTCACGCCCGTTCATTTTAGAGATTGATGCCAGTCATAGCGGCCTTGGTGCCGTTCTCTCTCAAGAAACTGACGGTGGTGTTAGACCAGTGGCATATGCCAGCCGAGGCCTCCGACCCACAGAGCGTAACATGGATAATTACAGCTCCATGAAATTGGAATTTTTAGCGCTTAAGTGGGCCATGACTGAAAAATTTCGAGAGTATCTGCTGGGGCAAAAGTGTGTGATTTTCACCGACAACAACCCATTGAGTTACCTTCACTCTGCCAAACTGGGGGCAACAGAGCAGAGATGGGCCGCCCAGCTTGCTGCCTTTGATTTCAACATTAAATACCGGTCAGGTCGCAGCAATAGGAATGCTGATGCACTATCTCGTAAGCATGAGTCGGGTTCCAGTTTGGCCGAATGGGTCCGGACGGGCACTTTGGTCCCCAGCACTCTCCAGGAAGCCACACGGTGCAATCCTGTGACCTCTGCAACTCAGTCTGTGGTCTCCGTCCTCCCGGGGCGTTCTGCCTTGGACATTGGTTCCTTGCAGGAGGCTGATCCCCTCCTGCAGGATGTCCTGGTGTTTTGGAGGAGAGGAATTCGGCCTTCCCCAGCGGAAAGGGGACAGCTTTCCAGGTCAGCTGTGGCGCTGTTACGCCAATGGGATCGCCTGGTGGAGAAAGAGGGGGTGCTTTACCGCCGGCTTTTCCGCTCCGATGGTGGAGCTGAATATCTCCAGCTTATCCTACCTGCCATTCTTAAACCTGAGACTCTGAAAGAGTTACACCAAGAGCATGGCCACCAAGGCATTGAGCGAACTACTGAGCTCATACGGCAGCGTTGTTATTGGCCGGGAATGTCTTCAGACATAAGGCAATGGGTCCAAGGGTGTGAGCGGTGCCAAGTTGCTAAGGACACTGGACCGGTGTCACACAGTTATATGGGCCACTTGTTGGCGTCTAGGCCAAACGAAATCTTGGCCATTGATTTTACACTGTTGGAGCCATCTCGAAATGGTTTTGAAAACGTCCTGGTGATGACTGATGTGTTCAGTAAATACACCATGGCAGTCCCTACTCGAGACCAACGACCCTCCACCGTGGCCCAGGTCCTTTTGAACGAGTGGTTTTATAAATTTGGGGTCCCAAGTCGCATTCACTCCGACCAGGGCAGGTGTTTTGAAAGTGCTTTGATCCATCAGCTTTGCTGCCTGTACCAGGTTGAGAAATCCCGGACGACTCCATACCACCCTGCGGGCAACGGACAGTGTGAACGGTTTAATAGAACGCTCCACAATCTTTTACGTACCCTTCCACCATCACAGAAACGGGACTGGGCCTCCTGTTTGCCGCAGGTGCTTTTCTGCTACAATACGACCCCACATCAAGGTACTGGAGAGTCTCCCTTCCTCTTGATGTTCGGACGGGAACCTCAGCTCCCCATTGACTTCCTGCTGGGCCGAGTTGACGACCCCGTGTCTGGTGAAATACAGGACTGGGTTGTCGAGCACCAAGCCAGACTTAAAATGGCTTTTGAAAATGCTCGGGAATGGTTGCTGGCTGCTGCTGGTCGCCGGAAGGAACGGCATGATCAGCGAATCCGGGACTCGCCTTTGCTGGTGGGCCAGTTTGTGTACCTGCGGGACCACAGTGTTAGGGGTCGCCATAAAATCCAGGATGTCTGGAGCCCGGTGGTCTATCAGGTAACCAAGGCTCCTCCTGGTGAAGGAGCAGTTTATACCATAGCCCCTGTGAATGACCCGGGCAGGGTGCGGACTGTGCATCGTGACGCGCTGAAAGCTGTCGTCCGGACTACGCCTGTTTCCCCTTCTAGGGTGCCAGCCCCACCTGCTGTGGTGACGGATGGGGACCTATCAAATGATGGTGATCTGTGGGTACTACTTCCCGAGGTGTCTGTACCATCTACCCCAGTGTCTTATAGCTCATTTGGCCCAACAGACACTTCTGTTGAGCCTCCAGTGGAAGTTGGGCCCCACCTAGCTCCAACTGTGGCTCTGGAAGGTGCAGTACGACCTGCACCTCCGTTGCAATCAACGTACCAACCCATTGCTAGTCCGCAAACTCTGCGTCGGACAGAACGCTCCACAGCGGGCCAGCACTCAAACGTTCATCGTCTGCCGCGACCTGCTAGTAACATGGACAATGCTGCAAATGAGTTGCCAGGCCCGGTGTCCAATGCTCAGTCTGCCCTCTTTAGACCATGGCACTAGTTTGTCGTGTTGTTGTTATTTTTTTGGCCCATCGTTGGGGCACCGATGCAAAAGTAGGGGGTAGGTGTAGCCGAATAGGTTCCTCCGCCTAGCTGGCAGTGATTGACAGGCCGAGTGGCGTACAAATACAGCTAGGATGAGATCATGCGGCCCTTATGCTTCCGGCGAGTGACTTCCGGTTCGTGTTGGTGCGGTGAATTGTTTGGCGTGGTGTGTACGGCGCACCTCTGTGTCCTGTCTCCGCTACTATCAGCGCAACTGGTGCGGCTGCAGGCTGGGAGAGCGGAGAGCGGAGCGCTCCGCGTCGGGGGTTGCCTAGGTGACAGTCGGTACTCTCTGTGAGAAAAGCGGTGGGCTTGGCGATCGTGTCTCCCGCCGCCTTCGAGGCTGCACCTCTGTTCGCCACCTCTGTGTCCAGCGTTTTGCCGGTCATCGGCCGCCACATCCGGAACAGAACTGCTGTTTTTGGTTAGACTGTTTTAATTAAGACTGTGTCGCTTCGAGTGGAGGTGAAGCCATCTGCGGAGGACGCGGCGTTGTACAGCCGTGACGTCGCTCCTGATCACTCCGTAGGAGTAATTACTCGGCCGTCCTCGACTCCGTCCATTGTCGTTGGCCGGGCTTACTGTTTTTTAATATAGCTCCAGTAGGCACCGCCATATAATAGAGTATTGTTTTCTAGTGTTTATTTTCCTTGATTATAGTATGTGTTTTGTTTCTTTCTTTTTGTGGATTTCTTTGTTGAGTTGAGTTGATCTTTATTAGTTGGTTTTGTTTATTTTGTTTAGTAGTTATAATTTTCCGTTATTAGATTATTCTGTATGTAATTTGAGATGTTTTATATTTGTTGTGTTGTGATTTAAGTGTTTATATATTTGGGCTTTGGCTGTTCGTTTGTTGGGTTGTTTGTTTGTTTGTTTGTTTGTTTGTTTGTTACTTTCGAGTAATTTAGTTCCTTTTTCTTTTTGTTTAACAGGTGCTGTGGGTCAACACGTGCGGCAGCCCAGCTCCCTGGTGGTGGTATCTTTTCACGAGTCCGTGTTTGGTGTGTTGTGGCACGGGTGGTGTTGTGTTGGATTTGCCCTTTTTGATTTTCTGCCGCCGTGGTAAGCCCCAGTCCCGTTTTTATATTGACTATTGGTTGTGTCTTTGGAAGCATTGTTTTATTGTTAGGTAACGTTGTATGTTAAATAAAATATATTTTGTAACATAGAACCCGTTCTCTGTCCTGTGTGTCAACGAACCTGTGTTGTCCTTTTCGATATATTTATATATATATATCTAATTCCTGGGGGCGAAATTCCCCCAGGTGGCGTTGTCGCTGGTCTTCTCCCCTTGGTCCTGCCACAGGTGCAAGTCCTAAGGTGGCGTTGTTGGTGTAACTCCCTAGATCATCCTTTCGTTTATTGCCCCCACCACATTTTGGCGTTGTTGGCAGGATAATCACAATCAGGCACGGTGTAGTTTTATTGTTGTAACTTTATTTTAAGCGAAGCAGAGCAAGCTTTAGTGGTTTAGCAGGCAAAGTTTGTTTTTTTCTTTTGTTTAGAGGCAAGGCAGTGGCTTGGGCTGCGGACCGCCCTCCAGGCCGACAGCCGAGGTTCTTCAGGATGTCGCAGGAACCGCTGGACCTCCAGGCCCTCCAGGGTCGGATGGAGCAGCTCCAGGCCGAAAATGACCGCCTACGACGGGATCAGGCTCCAGTTCAAGTGGACTGTTGGTGGACTCTGCCGCACCTGAGCGTGTGGTGTATCTCCCACGCGAGAGACGATGTCCTGTCTTCAGAGGCAGCCACGGTATTGGTATCGATGAGTGGATCGAAGAAGTTAAAGTCAGCATGAGGGCTAGACATTTGAAACACAATGACCAAGCATGTTTCATATATGATCATTTAGAGGGTGAAGCTCGAGATGAAATAAAATACAGGCCCCGTGCTGAGCGAGAAGATCCTGAACGTGTGTTTGAGATTCTGAAAGAAATGTATGGGTGCCCTAAGTCATATATTACATTACAGCAAGACTATTTCTCTAGGAAACAGTTGGAAGGCGAATCACTCCAAGAATTTTCTCATGTATTGTACTGTTTAATGGAAAAAGTGGTCGCAAGCTCTCCAGCTAGAGTTTCAAATTCAGACCTGTTGTTACGTGACCATTTTGTAGAACATGTAAATAACTCTGACCTTCGTAGGGAGTTAAAGAGACTGGTTCGTCGTAATACTGACCTGACCTTGCTTGATGTTCGGGCAGAAGCTATTAGGTGGGAACGGGAGGGAGGACCAGCTGGTAGGGGTAATACTATGTCTGCTTTTTGTACTACACAGACCACCAGCCTGCAGCCTCGACTTGACGGTTCGCCAGATAGCTCCACTTCTTCACAACTGGCAGCTTTAACCGCCTTAGTACACAAGCAGCAGGAACAGCTAAACCAGATTACCCAGATGTTAGCAGCTATGCAGAAACCCCCAGCTTCCCAGCATAGCCGGCCAAACATTATCTGCCGACGATGTCAGCGTCCGGGCCATTATGCTAGCGACTGTGAGAACGAACGCTCCCGCCCTCGCCCCTCCTCCACTGTCAGCGCCCCCCAGGTAGCATCCTCCAGCCCCCCACAGATGGAAAACTAGCTCCCCCTAATGTGCAGAGCCAGACATTAGGTGGGGACACGCAAGGCTCAGACAGTGGTGTAGTTGATGCAGCGCTAAAGGAACGCCTGATTGCCCCCTCTCCTCAGGTAGTCATTAAGTTGGCCGGTGTGAATGTTAAATGTATTCTCGATACAGGGTCCATGGTTTCCACCATCTCAGAGAGCTTCTTCAAACAGAACTTTCAGGGTAAGTTAAAGTCCTGTCACTGGTTAGAGCTCAGAGCTGCCAATGGGTTGGAAATCCCCTATCTGGGTTATTTGGAGCCAGATGTTGAGGTGCTTGGCTGCATAATCCCCAGACGTGGTGTGTTGGTCGTTAAAGACCCACCTGAGCGAGTAACCCCCCCTGAAGTTCCAGGCATCCTAGGCATGAACATTATAAAAGCATGCTACCAGGGGCTCATCCGCCAGTGTGGCCCTCAGTCGTTTGACCTCTCTGCGGTGGTGGAGCCATCCGGGCCCTGGCTGCCCGCCTTTCAGTTTTGTCAGCAGGCAGAGGTCCAGCCTTCTCCTTCGAGCCCCTGTTTAGCTACGTTGAGGAGTAGAAGGCGTGTTCGTATACCTGGAGGCTCCACTAAGATTGTAGCTGCCACTTGTTCAGCGTTTGATAACTCTAGTTCCATTTTGGTAGAACCTTTGAGCTCGGGGTATGATCTGCCAGCTGGCCTGTTGGTGTCTTCTGCCTTGGTACAGGTTGTCCGAGGCACCGCCTACATACCAGTAGTTAATGTAGGAGTATCTGCAGTTAATCTTAGGCCCCGCTGTCCCATAGGCCTGTTGTCTTCAGCAGAGGTGGTGAGTCTTCCTCCAGGGCTCTGTGAGGTACCAGGAAAGGAAGAGCATGTTACTGCAACCATAATGTCTCAGACTGCAGGGGTCAGCTCAGTGCAGAAGGTGATCAGGGACCTTGATCTATCCGTACTCCGTGAAGCAGAGCAGTGCAAGGTTAGAGCATTGTTATTGAAACACGAGTCAGTGTTTTCTGCGTTTGAGGGTGACCTTGGTTGTACCACACTGATATCACATGACATCCCCCTTTTAGACGATACACCTGTGCGGCAGCGGTACAGACGTATCCCTCCTTCGGAGTATGAGGCAGTAAAGTCACACATACACCAGCTGCTAGATACCCAGGTAATTAGAGAGAGTAGTAGTCCCTATGCCTCACCCATCGTCTTGGTGAAGAAGAAAGATGGCAGCCTGCGGCTCTGTGTTGATTATCGCCAGCTTAATAAGAAGACAAGAAAAGATGCCTTTCCCCTTCCCCGCATCGAGGAGTCCCTTGATGCGCTGTCTGGAGCTCGTGGTTTTCTACAATGGATCTCGCAAGTGGGTACAATCAGGTACCTGTGACAGAAAAAGACAAGTTAAAGACTGCATTTTGCACACCATTTGGTTTATTTGAATTTAATCGGATGCCATTTGGATTGTGTAATGCCCCTGGGACATTCCAACGCCTCATGGAGCGAATGTTTGGTGCGCAGCACTGCCAGACTCTTCTGTTGTATCTGGATGATATAATTGTCTTTTCTTCCTCTGTAGAGGAGCATCTGAGCCGAATGGACGTGGTGTTGAGCCGCCTCGAGCAGGAAGGACTCAAAGTGAAACTGGAGAAGTGCATGTTCTTCCAGAAGGAGGTGCAGTACCTGGGCCACGTCATCTCTCAAGAGGGTGTGTCTACAGATCCCAGTAAGGTCTCTGCGGTGGCTGATTGGCCACGCCCCACCACTGTCACAGAGCTGAGGTCGTTCCTTGGGTTTGCAAGATACTATCGACGGTTCGTTGAAGGCTTCGCCAAGCTGGCTGCTCCACTGTACAGGCAGGTCGCTGAGTGGGCTGGGAGTAGGACACAGAGAGGACGGAGCACGCTGGTTGTGAATGCATGGCCGGCAGACTGCGAGAGGAGCTTCACGGCATTAAAGGCTCGCCTAGTAAGTGCACCAACCTTGGCTTTTGCTAACTTCTCCCTGCCTTTCATTTTAGAAGTTGACGCCAGCCACAGTGGGTTGGGAGCTGTTCTGTCCCAGGAGCAGGAAGGGAAAGTGAGGCCAGTTGCCTACGCCAGCCGTAGCCTGCACCCAGCGGAGAAGAACTATAGTTCCATGAAACTGGAGTTCCTCGCCATGAAATGGGCGATGGTTGAGAAGTTCAAGGAGTATTTGTGGGGTCACCCGTGTGTTGTGTGGACTGATAATAACCCCCTGAGTCACCTGGAGACAGCCAAGCTGGGCGCCACGGAGCAGCGTTGGGTGGCTGAGCTATCAGCATTTGAATACAGTGTCCGGTATCGGCCCGGCCGCGTCAATAAGAATGCGGACGCCCTCTCCAGACAGACAGCTACTGGGGCCCAGATTCTGGAGCAGAGCCTGCCGGGCACCGCTGTACCACTGGGTGTTCAGGGGACTGCTGGAGAGCATCAGCACATGGCTGTTCAGGCAGCTGTCCTTGCCCTTCCATCACGGTCTCCAGCTGATCTCCAGGCACTCCAAGAAGGCGACGCAGCTATTGGAGCCTTCCGCCACTTCTGGCTTGACGGACGGATGCCTGGCCTGGCAGAAAAGGAGCATCTGAGCCTTCAGGTGCGTGGTCTGATACGGCAGTGGGACCGTATTCTGCAGAGGGATGGCTTGCTGTATCGTCGACTCCTCCGCTCTGATGGTGGGGAAGAAGTCGTCCAACTCCTCCTGCCTGAGTGTCTGAAAGAGGAGGTTCTTCAACAGCTTCATCAGAACCATGGGCACCAGGGCATCGAGCGGACTTCAGAACTGGTGAGGCAGTGGTGTTACTGGCCACAGATGGATCGAGACATCAGGGACTGGTGTAAACGGTGTGAGCGCTGTAACCTGGCAAAGTGCACACAGCCCCAGGCCCGGGCTCCCATGGGTCATCTACTAGCCGCAGAGCCTAACCAGGTCCTCGCCATTGACTTCACTCTGCTGGAACCAGCCCAGGATGGGAAGGAATTTGTCATGGTGATGACAGATGTGTTTTCAAAGTTCACCCAGGCGGTGCCAACCCGAGACCAGAAGGCTTCTACTGTGGCTGAGGTATTGGTGAGAGAGTGGTTTTATCGCTATGGTGTCCCGGCGCGCCTCCACTCTGACCAGGGAAGAAGCTTTGAAGGGGCCTTGGTTCAGCAACTGTGTGTGCTGTATGGGGTGCAGAAGACCCGGACCATGCCTTACCGTCCACAAGGCAACGGGCAATGTGAAAGATTTAATCGAACGCTGCATAACCTGCTGCGCACCCTTCCATCTGACCAGAAACGCCATTGGCCCAAACACCTTCCCCAGTTGGTGTTTAATTATAACACCACCCCACATCAGTCAACGGGTGAGTCCCCACATTTTCTTATGTTTGGACAAGAGCCTCACTTACCTGTTGATTTCCTGTTGGGTCATCTCCCTGAGCTGTCAGCAGGGAAGGTGTGTGACTGGGTGGTCGAGCATCAACGGCGGCTCCACCTGGCCTTTGACTGTGCCAGGGGCCGGCTGGAGAATGCAGCAAGACGGAGGAAGGAGAAACATGATCAGAGGGCACTGAGCAAGCCACTGGAAATTGGTCAAAGAGTCTACCTGCAGGACCGTGGCGTTAGAGGGCGCAACAAGATCCAGGATGTATGGAGCTCAACAACCTATCAAGTGGTGAGAGCGCCAGCGCCAGGTGGTGTGGTCTACTCCATTGCTCCAGTGCATGATTTGTCCCGGGTGCGGAATGTGCACCGGACGATGTTGAAGCCAGCCTTGACCCTGCCTCCTGAATGTCCTGAAGAGGAGCCACAGGATTCCTCGGAAAGTGTGTCTGAGGTTAGCGAGGACGAAGAAGGACTGTGGGTGGTTCTGAGGAGGCCAGTCCAGCATCCACCCACTGCAGTGCAGCCAAGCTCCCAACCCAGAGAGCATGTAGTTCCACCTCAGGTGGAGAGAGAGGCATCTGTCCCTTCCCCTGTGCCAGAGAGGGCATCCAGTAGCGGCTCAGCTACTCTCAGAAAGTCTTCCCGGACCACAGCAGGTCAACACTCGAACCCCCACCGCCTTCCAGGGCAGGTAGTGGGTGAGGCAAACAGGGCTACTTCCTCTCAGGTATTGGGTTCTAGTAGTATAGCTGCAGCTATTTTTAGACCTTGGTTTTGATATTGTGTCTGTGTATAGTCTATCGGTGGGGCACCGATAAAACAAAGGGGGGGAGGAATGTAACGGGGTGGTTATTGGCTGTATAAATGTATATATTGTATTTCCCTTCTGTGTCTTTTAGTTATGTTGCAGCAGGTCTGGCGATTGCAGCAGGTGTGTGTCACGCCCCTTACCGGCACCTGTAGTGCAGCCGCGTCATGGGCTGCTAATGCAGACCTGTTCATATAGTCCCGTGGTTGTTCAGTCTCTCTCTCTCCTCTGCCAAGTATGTGCCATGTGTTCGCTCTCCAGGTTGGCGTGTATGCCGTGATGGTGTGGGTGTGTCCCCTTCCGGTTAGCCACCGCTGCCGCCGCTAGCTTCTGACGGCTTCATTATTTATTGGTGCAGGCTACAGCCCGCCATGCAGCCTGCCTGGCGTTAGGTTGCTGTTGTTGCCCTGCCTTGCCTCTTGCCTTTATCTCCACGTTTTGTTTCTTTTTGTTGCCTTGCTCATAGTTGCTCTGCCCTCGTCAGTTAGACGCTCGTTTTAAAGTAGTGTACTGTAGTTCAAGACTGACTGACCGTGACTCCTTAGTGGGGGGGTGGGAAGTAGCACAGCTTTGAGGACCTGCAAAAGTTATGCATGTAGCATTATGGGTTTTGTTTTCTTTTGTGTTGATTTGAGTTTGTTTGATATTTTGTTTGGTTTCTTTTCTCTTTGTTTGCTGTGCAGGACCTCAGCTTAGTTATCTCCTCAGTCTCAACTTAAGTTGAGTCTGTGGTACAGATTAATATTGTGCTCTTTGGAAATAAAAATAACTATAATTGTTTTTACAGTAGATAAGTAACTTAAATAAATTAATATTTCCATTTGTGACTAAATAAAACTTGTTAAACTTTCTATAAACCGTGCCTGTATTCATTTGTGTACCGACCTGTGCTCTGAGAAAGTAAAGTTTGAAAAAGAGTAAATTCTTTAGGTGCAAGTCCTAAGGTGGCGTTGTTGGTGTAACTCCCTAGATCATCCTTTCGTTTATTGCCCCCACCACATCAGGATGGAACCCAAGGGAAGCAGATACAGAGAGAAGAGCAGGGGCACTAAAATTGAACCCTGTGGAACCCCATATGACAGCGGAGCAGAGCAGGACTCAGAGCCACCAAGGCGTACGCACATAGATCTTCCCTCAAGATACGATCTGAACCAATTTAGGGCGCTACCTCTAATGCCCACAAGGTGCTGCAAGCGTGACAGTAGAATGTTGTGGTCTACAGTGTCAAACGCTGCAGTTAGGTCCAGCAGGACAAGGACCACGTGGTGACCAGAGTCAACCGCCACGAGGATGTCGTTAAAAACTCTTAATAAAGCTGACTCCGTACTATGCATTGTTTTAAAACCAGACTGGAAAACCTCCAGGATATCATGCTCATCCAGGAACGACTTCAACTGAGCGTAGACAACTTTTTCCAAGATTTTAGAAATAAAAGGCAGCTTGGAGATGGTCTATAATTGGCTAGCATACCACAATCAAGGCCAGGTTTCTTAAGCAGGGGTTGCACCACAGCATGTTTAAAACTTTGGGGGACAACACCAGAAGACAGGCTGCTGTTAATAATGGCCAGAAAATCATGTCCTCTTTAGAGAAGGGCTGGAGTCGGATCTCTGTGTGCAGCCAGTCATGTGTGCTTCAGAGGACACACAATGAAAGGTTTCAATATCATCACAAAATACACATTTATTTGTTTCCAAACCAAATCTCTGCCGTAACATTTCACTGGACGGTTACACAACATTTAACATTTAAATCTTAAAATGGACTTCTTTTGCTTTTGGATTTATGGGAAATTGTAAATATTTAGATCACAAAGAATATATTCAAGATTCAAGATTCAAGATTTCTTTATTGTCATACCAACACACATTAGACATGAGGTCAGAAAGAAAATCAGTCTCTCCAGAACCCGGTCGGCCCAGCAAAAGAAGAATAAGAAAAGAAGAAAGAAGAACCAACAGTTTAACTTAACAAAATATAAATTAAACAAAGTTTAAAGTTTAACCCTCTGGAGGTAAGGTGCTGTGCAAAAAGAATTTTGTTCAAGGGTGGTGTACGGTACTGGGGGCATGTGCAAAGTACAGTCCGTGGGGGTGGGGGCAGCAAGGCTATGGGGGCTACAGAGAGTTCAGGAGTCTGACAGCTCCAGGGTAGAAGCTGTTCCTCAGTCTCGTAGTCCTGCTCTTGATGCTCCGTAGCCTCCTGCCTGAGGGGAGGGGGTGAACAGTGTGTGTGCTGGGTGGATGGGATCTTTCATGATGCAGGTGGCCCTTTTCCTGCATCTGGAGGTGAAGATGTCCGTGATGGTGGGGAGGCTGCTGCCCACAGTTCTCTGTGCAGCTTTCACCACTCTCTGCAGAGCCTTCCTCTCTGCTGCAGAGCAGCTGCCGTGCCACACGGTGCCACAGTGATGCAGGAGCACAGGACACTCTCCACTACACATCTGTAGAAGGTGATAAGGGCTGACCTTCCTAGTCCAGCGCGTCTCAGCCTCCTGAGGAAGTAGAGGCGCTGGTGTGCCTTCCCGACCAGGCTGGAAGTGTTGCTGCTCCAGGTGAGGTCGTCCTTGAGATGCACGCCCAGGTACCTGAAGCTGGAGACCACGTCCACCGCTGTTCCTCCGATGTGCAGGGGAGAATGGGGGGGATGTCTGCTCCTCCTGAAGTCCACGATCATCTCCTTTGTTTTCTTTGTGTTGATGCAGAGGTTGTTTACCCTGCACCAACCCTCCAGGTGTTCAACTTCCCGCCTGTAGCTGGACTCAACGTTGTTGCTGATGCGTCCAACCACTGCTGTGTCATCAGCAAACTTCACAATATGCGGCTCGGATGTTTAAGTGAGCAGTCATGAGTGAGCAGGGTGAACAGAAGAGGGTTCAGCACGCAGCCCTGGGGAGAGCCAGTGCTGAGGGTGATGGAGGTGGAGGAGATGTCGTGGATCCTCACTGACTGCGGCCTGTCTGTCAGGAAGTCCAGGACCCAGTTGCAGAGGGGGGGGCTCAGTCCAAGTGAAAATAGTTTATGGATCAGGGTCTGTGGTATGATGGTGTTGAAAGCGGATGTGAAGTCGAGGAAGAGCAGGCGGACATAGGAGTCTTTGCTCTCCAGGTGAGTGAGGGCTGTGTGGACCACAGAAGAGATGGCGTCCTCTGTGGATCTGTTTTTCCTGTATGGATATTGGTGGGGGTCCACAGTGATGTCGATGCTGTCCTTGATGTGCATTCTGACCAGTTTCTCGAAGCACCTCATGACTATCGGGGTGAGAGCTACTGGCCGATAGTCATTCAGGCCTGTCTCTGTGGAGCTTTTGGGGAAGGGGATGATGGTGGCAGTCTTCAGATAGGTGGGAACAACTGACTGCCTGAGGGAGGTGTTGAAGATGTCTGTGAACACCTCCGACAGCTGGTCAGCACAGCCTTTCAGCGCCCGCCCAGGGATTTTATCGGGACCAGCGGCTTTGCGGGGGTTGATCCTTCTGAGGATATTCCTCACCTCTGCCGTGGTCACACTGAGGGGCGCATCACCTGGTGTTGGGGTGAGTCTGGTGCTGGTAGAGCTTCTGGGATTCTCAAAGCGAGCGTAGAAGCTGTTCAGAGCATCGGGCAGAGAGGGGTCCCGGGGGCACTGTGCATCTATAGTGTTGTAGTCCGTGATGCATTTTATGCCCCTCCACATGCTCCGTGGGTCATTGGAGGAGAAGTGATCCTGGACCTTCTGGGCATAGGTGGATTTTGCCCTCTTGACTCCTGCGATCAGCTCCCTCCTGGCTGCCCTGAGAGCCAGTGCATCTCCTGACCTGAAAGCTGCATCCCTAACCTTGAGCAGAGACCGGACCTCTTTGTTGAGCCAAGATTTCTGGTTTGAGTACGTTGTCACTGTCCTGGTGGTAGTGACGTCCTCCAATATAATATCTTTGGAGAAGATTTGTTTGATGCACTTTTGAAAAGACAATAAAGGGTGTGTGACGTTTTATTAGGAATTTGAATGCTCTCAAAGTTACAGCTTCCAACTAGGAGATGTGGAACATTAGGAGTGATGTGAGTCGAGTTTGAAATAATCCCTTGAATTCAATTCAAAGTAGGATTAGGGATGGCTTTCATTATGGATGCAAAGGAATTACGATTAACGACTAGATGATATTTAAGGCGAAAATGTTCACGTGTCATCACACACTAAATGAATTAAAGAGCAAATACCTTTATCCATGCAGTTCTTGTTATACAGCGACTTGTTTTTAATTGTAATGTATCTATTTGTTACGAGGGGTGAAATTATGATTGTACAAAAGTTTCCAATATAAAAGGACTTGCTGGTGAAACAGGGATCATTTAACAGGACGTTTCTGAATATTGAAATCACACTTTAATAAAAAGTGCCTCCATATGATACCAGATGCTCTTATTGTGAAGGAAGGATTTGAACCCGTTCATGTTCAGTGTTCCATTGATAAAATCTGTGTATTCTCTTAATAAAGTGCATCTTTTTCTTCCAAATATAATCCAAATGAATTTGGTTGACCTTCTGAATGGCTCTGTTAGGGAAGGCCAAAGAATACGCTGGATAGAAACATCTCCATATGCTTTCAATCTTAGTAAGAAAGACTCCACCTAGTAAACTGATGTCTCTCAATAACCAGGAGTTCAGTTTAGTTTGACTGATTGAGTTATTACACTCCACACATAGATACATGTATCCCTAAGTATTGAACAGCTGATTTGATAGGAATGTTTTCTGTTTCTGCTTCTGTTAAATCACTCTGATGAATTTGTTCAAATCAAGTTTCAGCCTCGAGGCGTTGCATTATCTTGGGGACCTCAGTTTCACAGAGACGGTCGTATCGTCTGCGCGCTGGCTAACAACAACAACAGGTATCCCAAGAACATTTAAAGGAGCAATGTGTGAATTTTTAATAAAAATAGAGAGCATTTCTGTGGCAATGATAAAGAGAAGCGGAGAGACAGGGCAGCTTTGTTTGACCCCACGTTTGATAGCAGATCTTGGTGATGTACCTCCTGGTAACCAAATAGAGCTGTTTGCATTATCATAAAGAGACTCAGTAGTGGCTCCAAATTTATTCCCAAAGCCTAAAAGTTTGAAGCACTGAAAGATAAAGTGATGCTCAATTGAGTATAAAAAGCTTTATAAAAGTCAAGAAACAAAATGAAGCCGTCGTCTTCTACTAAAGGATTATAATCTAGGAGATGGATCACCAAACGGATGTTGTTGTGAATGGATCCAACTTTCATAAATCCAGATTGGGAGTCACTTATAATTTTGTCTAGGTTACTTTTGAATCTATTGGCATGCACAAGCGTTACAATCTTATAATCAGTGTTTAATAAAGTGATGGGTCTAAGATTATCCAAAATGTTGAAGTTTTTGAGTAAGTCCCAACAAATGAGGTGTAAGGCCATCACAGCCAGGAGATTTATTTAAAGACAAGCTCAAAAATATTAACATCAGCTTCACAGAACTTTGCAAACTCCTCATCTGTACAGAGGATAAGATCTTTGATATGGTGAAAAAAGGAGTCTGAATCTGCTGCAGAGTGTCATTTAGTGTCAAAGGAAGTTATTTCCTTAGTAATCAAGTCTGGATCTGGACATAGTGTGATGGAAATTATGTACTTCATGTACTTCATGAAGAGAAATGTTCAATGGAACTGTTTGATGTGACTTGTGACCTGTAACCCTTTGTACTTGTAGTGGTATGAGGCACCACTGATTTATTTGGTTTGACTGCACTCCGGCCGCTCTGCCTCATTAGCCAATCACTGCGCTTACCGAGGGAAGAAAAGTAGGCTGTGTCCCTCCTCCTGATCTCTCGCTCCCGGGTCGTTGTATGTGCCGCTAGCATCCGAGCACAGATCCGGCGTCTTCACCGCGGTCGAGCCGATCGTTCGTGGGCGGTGTTTATTGCTGCAACCAGAGCATTGTCTGCTGGTTGTGTGCTGCATGGTGGCTGTCTTTCCTGCCACGACTGATCTCTTCACCCCTCTCCCTCTTTGGACGGGATGCTAATGCACCCGGACTTATAACTGTAACTGTAACGCTAAGGCTAGCGCTAAAGCTAACGCTAGCGCTAACGCCAACGCCAGGTGTAAACACAGCTGATTAACTACGGCTATTTGGCCGCTGCTTCGCCGCTGCTTCGCCGCTGTTTCGCCGCTGCTTCGCCGCTGTTCGCCGCTGTCCTGTTGCTCTGTGACTGTTGCTCCGACGGCCTGGTTCCGATCCGGTCGGCCGCCTGTGGTCAACCTGTTTACCGTTGCTACGTGTGATTGCATTGTGTGTGCGTGTATGTGTGACTGTAACTCGTACTGGATGCTACGAGTCTGCCCGAACTCTCAGTCACTCGCTATTAGATTGTGAACTGTGTGTGTGTGTGTGTGTGTGTGTTTTAAGTGTAATCCGGCAAGGTTTGGTTGAATTGTTTATTTATTTACTCTTTGTTTAATGGTTGAACTTATGTTAATATGATTCATTTGAGTTAAAACTGTCAAACTGGTTAATTGTTGAGTTTATCTCTGGCCAGAGACTCTTTTGTTTCTTGTGTTTGGTTGATTTATTAATATAATTTAACATTTTTCAGTTTATCAATTGATCATTTACATTTGGTTCCTTAAATTTGAGCCCGTTTAATTGTGTTTTCCTCTCCCCTTAGCGCTGAAGGCCGACGGTGGTGGTGGTGGTTCTCCTGGGTGGTGGTGGTCCTGTGTGCTGTGTGATCCCTTTTTAAGATTTTCTTTGTTTACACGTCACCTTTTGCTGTGTGTGTGTGGGGTGTCCTCCTTTTTCTTTTGGATGTCACTTTCCCTACCAAACCCCTCCTCCAGCCGGTAAGCCTCAGACTACATCCCCCTTTTTATTTGGGCTCTCTTTTCTTTTTTGTTACAGTGTCAATCTCATGATTGTTTTAATAATAAATTGTTAGTATGATCATTGAACTCCGTCTCATTCCCTCCCTGAGTAAACGAACCTGAGTGTCTTTTTGTTCTGAAGGTACTAGTCGACCTTTACTACTGGTCCTTGGCCAGAACCCAAGGTGGCGTTGTCGGTATTTGGTGTATAGCATAGTAATAACCCTCGTGTCGCCACAAACCTGGCGTTGTCGGCAGGATACACTCAGTGGAGGTAGAGACGTGTGTTCTATGTTTTCTATGTTTTTTTGCCTTTTGATTTTCAGATTGCCGTGTGTGTATGGATGGCAGCTTGACGAACCAGCGGTGAGCGTATTGTTTTTCTCTTTGAAGTAGTGGCTCTAGCATTCTATTTAGCTGTAGTTGTAACTGTATCAAAATGGAAGGAGAGCTACAAGAGTTGAGGGATTTGGTGGCACAGTTGAGGGCAGAGAATGACAGATTGCAGCTGGAGCAGGCTGTTCCCGTGCCTGGTCCTAGTGCTGCACCTGCTATTCCTGCTGAACCTCTCCTCACACCGTCCACTTCTACCGCTCATGTAACCGAGCGACTGGTCCTTGTACCCAGAGATAGAAAGTGCCCAGCGTTTAGGGGTAGATCAGGTATAGGGCTAGATGAGTGGATTGAGGAAGCTCAGGCTTGCATGAGGGCTCGCCACCTGTCCACACTTGATCAGGCATTCTTTCTTTTTGACCATTTAGAGGGAGAGGCGCGTGAAGAAATAAAATATCGCTCGACTGCTGATAGAAGTGACCCAGCCAAAATTATTGTGGTATTGCGAGAGCTGTATGGTTGCACTGATTCGTACGTTGCCTTACAGGAGGCGTTTTTCTCGAGGCGACAACAGGATGGGGAGACTCTACAAGAGTTCTCCCTCGCGTTAATGAGTTTGATGTCTGTGGTGAAGCAAAGTGCTCCAAGCGAGATGTTAAATGCAGATGTTCTGCTGCGCGATCAGTTTATCGAAAACGTCATTGATGGTTCCCTTCGTCGAGAATTAAAACAATTAGTACGCAGGCAGCCTACTGTCTCTCTGCTGGATGCTAGGGCGGAGGCAATTAGGTGGGAGCGAGAGGGATTACCAGGGGGTGTGCGTGGCCGGAGCCACTCAGTTCCTTTGTTGACGGGCTTGCAGTGTGGCGTCCAGACTGCTTCTTTAGTGGCTAGTCCACCCCAGGCTTCAGAGCTGCAGGAGGTGAAACAAATGTTGAAGCTCCAACAGGAACAGCTTAAACATCTTACTGAAACTCTTGCTCAGCTGCAGATCAGTCAGCAGCGTAACTATTCTTACCGTGATCCGGTTATCTGCCGGCGGTGTCAACAGCCTGGCCACTTTGCCAGGGAGTGCAGAGGAGAGCGTGTCCCTCCTCAACCTTCAGTGTCTGCTTCCAGCCGACCAGTCTCTCGGCGGGATCCAGCTCAGCATTCGGGAAACTAGCGCCCGTCGAACTGCGGAGTCAAAGTTCGGGGGGAGTTGCCACTGGCTCACCTGTCTTGTGGGGGGATCGGAGAGAAGCTAAGCTAATCAGCACTTGTCCACACCTGGATGTGGTTATGGGGGGAGTAACAGTTCCTTGTTTAGTGGACACTGGGTCCATGGTGTCCACGGTCAGAGAAAGCTTTTTTCGGCAATACTTTGAGACTTGGGACCAAGAGAAACTTAAATCTTGCCATTGGCTTCAGCTTCAAGCCGCCAATGGATTGCCCATCCCATACCTCGGTTACTTGGAACTCGAAGTCGAGCTCTGTGGTAGGATTTTGCCAGGGTGTGGGTTATTGGTGGTCAAGGACCCTCCAGCTGATGCATCTCCTCCTGCCCCGGGTGTCTTGGGGATGAACATTTTACGAAGGTGCTACAGCACCTTGTTTGGGCAACATGGCTCTGCCCTGTTTAAGTTAGCCACCGTCACTGAAGCACCAAAGTCAGTGGTGCAGGCATTGCAGAGGTGCCATCAAGCCTCTCTGACTTCCTCTTCTGATGCTATTGGCAAGGTTAAGCTGCGAGGCAAGAAAGCTTTCCGCATCTTTGGTGGCACCATGCAGCTCGTTCCAGCCACCTGTTCTGCACAGCATTCTGGGACTACTGTGCTCTTTGAGCCCTTAGATCGGGGTCTCCCCGCTGGACTGCTTGCATCTCCAGCACTGGTTCGAGTTGAGGGAGGTACTGTGTATATACCTGTTGTGAATGTGGGAACATCTGATGTGCTGCTTTACCCTCGTACAGAGGTTGGTGCATTGCGTGAAGTTTGTGTGGTGAGCTTACCTTCTGGTATTAAGGAGGTTCCATCTTATCTGGCCACCGTTGCATCCCAAGCTGTGGTTCCCACACTGCAAGACCAAATAGATGTGGTTGATCTATCTGCTTTGCCAGCCGAAGAACAGAAGGAAGCCAGACATCTTCTTTGGAAATATGCTTCTGTCTTTTCCGCTCACGATGGAGACCTGGGGTGCACCAACCTGATAGCACATGAAATACCTCTTCTTGACGACACTCCCATCCGTCAACGCTATCGACGTATTCCGCCATCAGAATACGAAGTGGTCAAGGAGCACATTAATCAGTTGCTTGGTGCACAGGTTATCAGGGAAAGTTGTAGTCCGTTTGCTTCGCCGATTGTGCTGGTTAAAAAGAAGGATGGTAGTCTGCGCTTGTGCGTAGACTATCGGCAGCTTAACCACCGCACTCGAAAAGATGCATTTCCTCTCCCTCGGATTGAGGAGTCGTTGGATGCACTCACAGGAGCCCAATGGTTTTCCACTCTGGATTTAGCCAGTGGCTACAATCAGGTCCCAGTGGCAGAGGCTGACCGACCCAAGACAGCGTTTTGCACTCCTTTCGGACTCTTTGAATGGAACCGCATGCCCTTTGGGTTGTGTAATGCGCCCAGCACTTTCCAGCGACTTATGCAGCGTGTTTTTGGAGATCAGCAGTGTCAGTCGCTGCTCTTGTACCTGGATGACATTGTTGTTTTCTCATCTTCCTTTCGACAACATCTTGAGAGACTGGAAGTGGTACTGCAGCGCTTACAACACGAGGGCCTGAAGGCCAAGTTGTCAAAGTGCTCCTTTTTCCAACAGGAGGTGCGTTACTTGGGCCACATTATTTCGGCCGAAGGTGTTTCCACCGACCCGAGCAAGCTTGAGGTGGTGGCCAACTGGCAGCCTCCCACCACCATCTTGGCGCTGCGGTCCTTTCTCGGGTTCGCAAGCTACTATCGTCGTTTTGTGAAAGGCTTTGCCAAGTTGGCTGCCCCTCTCCATCGCCTCGTAGCTGAACTTGTGGGGTCCAAGTCTAGACGGTCTGAACCAGTCGTGGACAAATGGACAGGAGAACATCAGCGGAGTTTTGAAGCACTAAAATCTAAGCTCACCACCGCACCTGTGCTGGCATACGCTGACTTCTCCCTTCCTTTTATCTTGGAGGTTGACGCAAGCCATGGAGGCCTGGGCGCAGTGCTTTCCCAAGAGCAAGAAGGAAAAGTGCGGCCCATAGCCTTTGCCAGTCGTAGCTTAAGGCCGACTGAACGCAATCCTGTCAATTATAGCTCCATGAAGCTGGAGTTTCTGGCACTAAAATGGGCTATGGCTGATAAATTTCGTGAATACTTGCTTGGCCACAAGTGTCTTGTTTTCACAGACAATAACCCGCTTAGCCATCTATCATCGGCGAAGCTTGGAGCCCTGGAGCAGCGTTGGGCAGCCCAACTCGCGTCATTTAACTTTGAGATCCGTTACCGTTCTGGCAAGAGTAACACAAATGCAGATGCTCTGTCTCGCTTGCATCCTCCCAGAACCACGGACCTTGAGACCCTTGTCTCTGGTACATCACTTCCTCAGCCATTGCAACAGGCTCTCCAGGCCAGTGGGCCTACAGCCTACCAGGCTGCTGTTCAGGCCTTGCCTCCGCATCTGCCTGCAGATATTGGAGAACTTCAGCGAGCTGATCCTGTGACCCAGGAAGTTCTTGTGTTTTGGCGGCAGAAACGATACCCGAATTATGACGAGCGGAAGCAGTTCTCTCCACCAGCCTTGGTGCTTCTTAAGCAGTGGGAGCGATTGGTTGAACGGGCCAGATTGGTGTACCGGCAGGTCTCTCGCTCTGACGGGGGAGAACTGGTTTTCCAGGTACTTTTGCCAGCTGCTCTGAGGGACAAAGTCCTCATGGAGGTCCACCAAAATCACGGGCACCAGGGGGTGGGCAGGACTTTGGAATTGCTCAGGCAGCGGTGCTACTGGCCAGGGATGTCGTCTGATGTGAAGCGCTGGTGTCAAACCTGCGAGCGGTGTCAAGTGGCTAAGGACTCTGGTCCACCTGTTCGTAGCTTCATGGGACATCTGCTTGCTTCAGAGCCTAATGAAATCCTGGCAATGGATTTCACCATGCTTGAACCAACCCATAACGGGCTGGAGAATGTCCTTGTGCTGACAGATGTTTTCAGCAAATATACACTTGCCATTCCCACTCGTGACCAGCGTGCCTCTACAGTGGCACAAGTTCTCGTCACGGAGTGGTTTTCGAAGTTTGGTGTTCCAGCACGCATTCATTCCGATCAGGGTCGCAATTTCGAAAGTGCACTCATTCGACAGTTGTGCGGTCTTTACAACATCGAAAAATCTCGCACCACACCGTACCATCCGGCAGGTAATGGTCAGTGTGAGCGTTTTAATCGCACTCTTCATGACTTGCTGCGTACTTTGCCTCCCTCTAGAAAGCGTGACTGGCACTCCTGTCTACCTCAGATACTGTATGCCTATAACACCACACCGCATCAATCTACTGGGGAATCTCCGTTTTTCCTCATGTTTGGTCGTGAGGCAAGGCTCCCTGTTGACTTTTTGCTGGGAAGAGTGCAGGATCCTGTTGATGGGACAGTAAATGACTGGGTCCGAGAGCATCAGACCCGGTTACACGTGGCTTTTGACGGCGTCCGAGACCGGCTGAGGGAGGCAGCCCAACGCCGGAAGGAAAACCATGACCAATCTGTCCGGTCAGAACCACTGGTGGTGGGCCAGTCAGTGATTCTAAAGGAGTTTGGTTGGAAGGGTCGTCATAAGATCCAAGACAGGTGGAATCCGGTGGTGCATCGAGTGATTAGAGCTCCCCCTGGCAATGGTGCAGTGTATACAGTTGCACCAGAGGATGACCCTGCCAAAATCAAACGGGTACATCGAACGCTGCTTAAAGCCATAGTTGGGATGGCTGCTTCAGGCGACAACCCTGCTCTTCTTCCCATCCCCCTTGGCTGTCCGGCAGTGTCTGAGAGCTCATCTGACGATGAGGACTTGATGGCTGTGGTAAGGGATCCCCTTCCCCCATCACCTGAACACTCTGCTGGAGAAGCCCAACCGGCACCAGCAATACTCGTAGCTTCGACAGTCCCGTTGCACCCTGTTCTTTTGACTTCTTCAGTCTCTCCCTCTCCTGGGAGCAGTGACACCGCTGAGCTACGTGCAGTACCTTTACTCTCAGCACTTCCTGCCCACTCGACGGCACAGCCCCCTTTCCTAAGCGCCGCTCCCTTGGCCGTCCCTCATTCAGGGAATGATGAAGTTGTCCGGCGACGGACCACTCGATCTACCGCTGGACACCACTCAAACCTTCATCACTTACCCAGGCCTGCCAACGAGGTTGCTCAGGAGGGGCCTTCAGCCGTTCAGTCAAGTGCTGTGTCTGCTTTCTTTAGACCGTGGTCATAGAGTTGAGATCTTTAAGTGCATCGTCGGGTCGACGATGAAAATGGGGGGGGTGGATTGTAGTGGTATGAGGCACCACTGATTTATTTGGTTTGACTGCACTCCGGCCGCTCTGCCTCATTAGCCAATCACTGCGCTTACCGAGGGAAGAAAAGTAGGCTGTGTCCCTCCTCCTGATCTCTCGCTCCCAGGTCGTTGTATGTGCCGCTAGCATCCGAGCACAGATCCGGCGTCTTCACCGCGGTCGAGCCGATCGTTCGTGGGCGGTGTTTATTGCTGCAACCAGAGCATTGTCTGCTGGTTGTGTGCTGCATGGTGGCTGCCTTCCCTGCCACGACTGATCTCTTCACCCCTCTCCCTCTTTGGACGGGATGCTAATGCACCCGGACTTATAACTGTAACTGTAACGCTAAGGCTAGCGCTAAAGCTAACGCTAGCGCTAACGCCAACGCCAGGTGTAAACACAGCTGATTAACTACGGCTATTTGGCCGCTACTTCGCCGCTGCTTCGCCGCTGCTTCGCCGCTGCTCCGCCGCTGTTTCGCCGCTGCTTCGCCGCTGTCCTGTTGCTCTGTGACTGTTGCTCCGACGGCCTGGTTCCGATCCGGTCGGCCGCCTGTGGTCAACCTGTTTACCGTTGCTACGTGTGATTGCATTGTGTGTGCGTGTATGTGTGACTGTAACTCGTACTGGATGCTACGAGTCTGCCCGAACTCTCAGTCACTCGCTATTAGATTGTGAACTGTGTGTGTGTGTGTGTGTGTGTGTTTTAAGTGTAATCCGGCAAGGTTTGGCTGAATTGTTTATTTATTTACTCTTTGTTTAATGGTTGAACTTATGTTAATATGATTCATTTGAGTTAAAACTGTCAAACTGGTTAATTGTTGAGTTTATCTCTGGCCAGAGACTCTTTTGTTTCTTGTGTTTGGTTGATTTATTAATATAATTTAACATTTTTCAGTTTATCAATTGATCATTTACATTTGGTTCCTTAAATTTGAGCCCGTTTAATTGTGTTTTCCTCTCCCCTTAGCGCTGAAGGCCGACGGTGGTGGTGGTGGTTCTCCTGGGTGGTGGTGGTCCTGTGTGCTGTGTGATCCCTTTTTAAGATTTTCTTTGTTTACACGTCACCTTTTGCTGTGTGTGTGTGGGGTGTCCTCCTTTTTCTTTTGGATGTCACTTTCCCTACCAAACCCCTCCTCCAGCCGGTAAGCCTCAGACTACATCCCCCTTTTTATTTGGGCTCTCTTTTCTTTTTTGTTACAGTGTCAATCTCATGATTGTTTTAATAATAAATTGTTAGTATGATCATTGAACTCCGTCTCATTCCCTCCCTGAGTAAACGAACCTGAGTGTCTTTTTGTTCTGAAGGTACTAGTCGACCTTTACTACTGGTCCTTGGCCAGAACCCAAGGTGGCGTTGTCGGTATTTGGTGTATAGCATAGTAATAACCCTCGTGTCGCCACAAACCGTTTTAGGACACATGTAATATATACTCAATGTTATCACTTGCTACAATGTGAGTGATTCCTTTAAGTACAGAATGGCAGGGTGATAACATACCATCAGAGACAGATAAATACCATGTGTTTCTTCCAAGACAGTGAGTCTTCACTTTGTAACAGGCCTGTGTGTTGCTTTGTGAATGCTCCTCTTGTACAAGATTAAACCCTTGTTTGGATTTTGAGCTGACTCCCATCTCCTTCCTCCAGTTCTAAATGATTGCAGAATTATTTTAACAAAACGTTTGGTGCCCAACGTGGGGCCCCAATATCTGTCTCTCTCTTCACATCGGCGGACCTGAAGACCTTGCAAGGCGGAGGGGAAAAAAATCCTCTTAAAAAGACCTCCACCACAGGGCTCTTAAAGCTCCGTTTGGTCAGGGAGGCCAGGTCCCCTGAAGAGCGGGACAGTGACGGGGCTAACCATGGAGGGGAGACGGAGTCAGGGACTCAAATCATCAAAAGGGTAAGAAACAACCATTTGGACTTGGGAGAGCAGGACTCTCTTAGATTTAGGGCAGGGACGTAAAAGTAAACTGTCTTTGGAAGGACAAGGTTTAAACTAATCCCTCAGGGCTGAGAAAACAAAAAGCCGTCAGGGTCAGGGACTCATAGGAAAGAGTCAGGGACTCATAAGAAAAAGAAATGGAAAGACCGGTAAAATAAATGAAATGAAAAAAAAACAACGTTAAAATAAAAATACACTAAAATTGAAGGAGAAAAAATTCAATTGTAATAGTTGTTATAAATGTTGTTGTGAACCTGACGAGGTTCAATATGAAGGAATGGGCCAGAAAGCATTCTTGTTTTTAAAGAAATGTAGGTATTTTCCCTTGCAGCCATATCATCATCATCATCAGTGTTTCCCATCTGGCACGCGATCGGCCCTAGGGCGCGGCTGCTTGGAGAGCGGCGGAAACCTGATCTCCAACATCCGCTCGAAGTTTTTCTTGATCATCATTGTCTTAAGGGCCTGTTGTTTGCTGACCCCAAGTGTTTCTTCTATTTTTCTCCACAACCTCCGTTTGTCAAACAATACTTTCTTCTGAATTGCATCATTCGGCATTCGGCATATATGGGCTACGTATCTCAAGGACTGTACATGGCAGAAGTTTTCAATTGGTTGGGATTGGGTCAGTGCATACAGCTTACTGTTCGAGATCTTAAACGCCCAATCTATTTCGCCATCGACAAGGGTTGCTGGGTCGGTCCCCTTTTTTCTTAGGTTTTGGGTAGGAACATTCTTGCGTGCATAGCCGCCAGCTATCATCTTACGTAGGAAACCATTCCACACAGTATTCAACTTCTGGAGCTTGTTGCTAGAAAGTTCCCATGCCTGTACACTATACAGTAGTCGGGACCGTACACACCCCATCAGGATTTTCATACGAGTGTTGAGATGTATCTCACGGTCGGTCAGCACATGTTTTAGCTCGTTCCATTTCTCGTATGCTGATGCAATGCGGTGGTGTAGGAACTTTGATGACTTCCCAGTGTTGCTGATGAGATGACCACGATACAGGAATTGCCTCACATTCTTTATCTCCACATTGTTGATAGACAATAGACTTGTTTGTGACTGGGTGACTTCGTCCACATTGAACGCCATTGTTTCCATCTTTTTATAGGACATCTGGAGACCAAACCTTGAGAAGGTGTTATCGTATATTGTTAAGATCCTCTCAAGCTCATCTAAGCTCTGGGAAAACACGACCACATCATCCGCGTACATGAGCTCCAGGATTCTGAACACCCCATGTGATGTTCCAGTATGGAGTCTTCTGGGGGACACTTCATTTGGTATGACAAATTCGACACGTGCTCCTGCCTCTGGAAATTGGCTCCTGATCTCATGATTGGCACATCTCATGACAAAATCCATGTACAAATTGAATATGGTTGGGCTCTCAAGTGCACCTTGGCGGCATCCTACATAAGTGTTGAAATAGTGTTTAGCACCTTTTATACAGGCTATAGTACCAGTGTACAGCGTCTTTAATATGGGTATCAGTTTTGGACATTTGAGGCGAATCTCTAGAGCACGGAAGAGTGCGTCACGTGGGACCCAGTCATAGGCCGCCTTAAGGTCGATGAAGCAGACAAAGAGTGGCTTCCGTTCTTTCTCCAGTATGTGTCGAACAACACTGATTGCATCACATGTGGATCGGTTCTTTCTGAATCCAAACTGGGTGGGTAGTATAATGCGTTCATATACTGATCTTACTCTTTCTATAATAATCATGGAGAGAAGCTTCGTCAGTGTTGCTATGATGGACAGACCACGGTGGTTTGCGGCTAAGGATCTAAGGCCTTTCTTGTGGAGGCACGTGATCGAGGAGAGTAGCCAGCCAGCAGGGATCTTAAGAGATTCCCATATCATTCCCATCAACATTGCCAGAAAAAGAAGGAGCTGTTTTGAGTAGGAGTACTTGAGTTGTTCGCTGAATTTTTTATCAGTTCCCTTGCATCTGCCATTCTTGAATTTAGACATACATTCCTCTATCTCGGTTTCCTCTGGTGGACTTTCATTCATAGTATCTTGGTCCACCGGGGGGATGATGTGAGGGAAGCGTTCAGGTTCAATCAGCTCTGGTTGCATGGTAAATTCTCTCTTTCCCAGATGTTGTGTAAAGTGCTCTTCCAGTTTCTCCTGCTGTATGGTCTGTTGTCTAGATTTTGAGAGTGCGCAGTATTTTTTGGCTAGCTGAAACTCCTCCTCAGTGTTCCTTTGTTCACTCGCAAGGTTGATCTGCTGAGACAGTTCTTTCACTTCATCTGTGTCAGTTGATTTCCGCCTTTTCTCAAGTAAGGTTAAGAACTCCTCGTCAGTTTGAAAACTACATTCGGTCATTGTCGTTACTCTACACAGCAAGAGCCGGTTAGCGTAACTGCTAGCAAAGATGGCGGACACCGTGTTTACATTCTGGGAATGAAGTCTCGTCCCCCTATGGGTGAGTCTAAAAAGTGCGGAACTGGCGTTGTACTTTTCAAACCTTGAACGACGGAGGGCAAAATTGGAAAGGGAAAAACAGATTTTTTACAACACAGTAGAAAACTGAGGGAGGGAGGCAAATTTGTAAAGAAAATACGACTGCTATTCTAGAATACAAGGCCACATGCAAATGGGTGGAGTATTCCTTTAAGTACATGACGAGCAGTAAATGGCAAAGGTTCAGTCAAGTTTGCAATAAGAAGTCTAGTCTAGTTTAGTTTAGTTTAGTTTAATAAGACATGTTCAAGTGTGTTTTGCTAAACAGGGTTTAATAATATTAAAATGTTGGACTAAAGGGACAGTTACTTATCACCGAGTGCCTAGTATAAGGGACTACCCCCATAAAGTGTGAAGCATGTCAACATAAGTTAAGAGTGGTTGACATCTCTTTTTGGAGCTCGTTTTTGTCCTTGAGTTTGTTAGTATTCTGTTTTCTTTTGTTTTTGTTTCTGTCAAGTGACAGTGATTATCATACAGTTTATCAGTGAATGGAAGAAAACAACATCATTCCTGTAACAACACATATAAACTAATATTCACGGTCAATAAAATGAACCATTAAATTGATCATTTTAACTGTAATGACGTCATTATACTTTTCACTTTATTGTATTCACTATTTACAAATCCATGGTTTAAAGAGCGAAGCTAACGGGACATCGGTATGCTTGTGCACGTCAGCAGCGTACTCCCATCATGCCTTTCACTGTTTATGGACGCGCCGAGCAAGTCGACCACATGGACGGCTTGTTCACAGAGATGAAAGGCATTATGGGAGTAACATGCTCTATGGAAATAAACCAGGAAGTCAGAAACTTTTTTAGCATCATGCCCAAATAGCTCTTTTTTTTCTTCAAGAATTGATATCTTTATTGAACCTTTATAATACAAAACAATAACAACATGCAAACAGAGTCATTAATACATTCAGACACATTAGTTAAGACCAGAGCCAGGGGCAGATTCTAATAAATACATAAAAAATAGAGCATAAGTGAATAGTTTTAGCAGCTTTCTTCTTTTTGTACTGTGTACTGTTCAGTTTCCTTACCAATAGCAATAAAAGAAGGTTCAGAGTGTGGTTTTTAGTCAGGCTTCCTTCTTCTTACGAATGATAGGTGATGAGTTCATGGTGTAGAAAGAACCCCTCTGACACAAGACTCGTAGCCAACAAAAGGGATTTGATTTGGTTAAGTCAAGCATCAGACCAAGCTCTGCAGCAGCTTGGGAGAACGTTCCTGCCGAATCTCTGAACAGGAGCAGGTCCATACTTTGAAGGGTTTCTCGAACATTCTCCTCCTACACAACATATGATCGTAAATGTTAGAGAATCAACAACAGGTTTGACCTCGGGACCCCTTATTTCCAAATATAGGAAGTATCTGCGTTTCTTCAAAAAGCCTTTTCTAGGACTGGCCCAGGATTGGCCCATAAATGTGTCGTAAAAACTGTCCTGGGTCATGCTCGTGACCCCCATGAGGAATTTCCTGGTTACTTTTCAACTGCAATGGAATGCACATCTTTAACTTATTCGAGACAGAATGTAGCTGTGTTAATGTGTTCATCTACATCAGATACTTCGGCCGTTTCTCAATACTCAAGTAAGCAAGTATGTACTTGCTTACTTGGGAAGTATATACTTGAGAAGTACGCTGGGAGTATATACTTGCCAAGTACGGGAGTACACAAGTATGTGGTTGTTTCTCAATACTCAAGTATGCAAGTTTGTATGTATTGTTCTGCTGTTTGAATGGTGGCTTGCGCCTAGTGCTGCAGCCTCATTAGCGCCACCTACGGTGTTGATAAATGAACATATGAAATACTTTTAATAAATGCATATATATGTTGTTATTATTTTTACATTTGAAATATTTAACTTCATTTATTAATTTATTTCTATTAAAATATACAATACAAATAATACAATGTGGAAAATAGATATATTACAGCATTGTAGAGTAGTATATATGTATATATATATATATATATATATATATATACATATATAAATGTATGACGTGTACAAATATATACTACTCTACATACTATACTATACATATCTAATATTTACACATTATATTTAAATACAGATACAATGACCGTGCGACTTTAATATAAATCTAACATTCAAAGTTAAAATAAATAAAACATTAACAATATACAAACCTTCAAACTGTCAGGTCAAAACGTTTCCATTAAAAACAAAATAACACGTCAACAACAAATCTATGGATCACACCGAGCATCTAATGACAGCGACGTCTGAGCCAGCGGATCATTTCATCAGGACAGGCCGAGGTAACGCTGCTCTGTGCCGGGCACAGTGAGCGCCGGGCGTCCGCAGAGGCGGAGCTGATCATGTCTTTGTGTCTGCTTGTGATTCTGCCTGTCACCATGAGTGACTCAGAACTTCAGGATCAGCTTATGATCCTGGATAACCTCACTGCTCATCAAGCACTAAATGATGAGCTCCAGAGTTTGGATGACTTGCTTGGTGAGCTGCAGGAAGAGGAGGCAGCAGCAACCGCACCAGCACCACTAGTGCCTCCTGAACCCACTGTGAGGTGGAAAAAGAGGGACATTGATGGCAATTAAATCTATGCAAGGCCAAGCTCAAGCAGGAATCTGTTAAATCAGGGTCAGTATTTTCATTTTTTCAATCAATATTTGAAGATCTTGCCACTTCTATAGCTTGATATGTGAGGGAAACAATCAAATATTATACCAACACTGTCATTTTGATATTTGACGTAGTGATCAAATGTTTGCTGCACCCATGTATAGCATAAGGTAAACTTATTAGCCCCTTTTACAGAGCCTTTTCGTCTCAGGGCTGTTGCACCTTTAATACACCCAGTCGTCTGTGTGAAAGGCACAGAGACCGAATGGGGGCAACAGATCTGTTGAGCCTCCACAATGAAGAACATGAAGTTCATGTTCTTTTTCATGACCTCATAGAAGTTACTATCATTATGGGCTGTAATGACATTGACAATGTCATTAGAAGTGCAGTAAAATGTGCTAGCCTGATTAGCACCACACCAAGTTCTGAGAGTGTTGCCAATAAGCAGCTTCTACAACAAGCATTCCTATTACTGTATTTGTCTATAACACGCTTTATAGGCGGATAACACACAGTAATTGGACCATCCAAATCATGGTTTTGGAAATCAAAAGTCAAACTGTCTCTCCAGCCAAAAGGGAAACAGTGAGCGTTCTGCATTTCAGCCAAGTACCCAGGCTAAAAATGTGCTACTGGCCCCAGGTCAAGTAGTACATTTGAATGTTATAAATGTTGATCTGAGTTGTTGTTTTTTGTGATACAGCTGGTCCCAGTCAGAAGACTGATCCTCCATCCATGGCTCCTGACACTAACTGTGAGGTGGCCTTTGCTCCAGAGACTGTTGCTATGTAGTTTATTGTAGAGCTGATTGATTTATTGATTCGTTCTCAACTATTCAATCAAATACCAAACGCGTTGATAATAAATCAATCAATCATTTTTAGTGATTTTTCTAGAAAAGAATCCTCTGATTTCAGCTTCTTAAATGTGAATATGTTCAGGTTATTTTCCTCCTCTATGACAGTAAACTTAATATATTCTATATATTTGATACTTGATTTGAGAATTAATGACGAGCTCTTGGGCTTTGGAAAACAATGATCCATATTTGACATCATTTGATCACATTTTAGAGACCAAAGGACAAATCCATGAACAGATATAATAACCCACAGATTAATCGACAATGAAAAGAATCATTTGTTATGATAATTAGTTACAGACCAACTTCATTGTGTCTCCATGAACCCAAAGCCTTATGTTCCTATGTTTGAGCTTATATCTGTATCTGTCACTGAGTTAGAAATGACCCGTTGTATAATAATAATAATACAAATGTGCCAGAATACTTAACACAACTGTTACACAATATAAGACACATTGATACTGTAAATAACACCAGGCTTTTGAATGTCCTATACTATTTGAACAGATCATTTCCTCCAATATCTGCTGCAATCACTGAGTGATGCTTCAGGAAATGAACAGGAAGCATCATCCTCAAGAGCTCCTCTTCAGGCTTCCTCCAACTGGAGCACAAGAAAAACTCTCTTTTCAGAGAGGTGGAGGGACGAGAGACCCCGGCATGTGAACACTGCAGCCGCACAAGAACATTTGGGAAAGCACATGTGCCAACAGTGTGGGAGCAATCCAGCGGCTGTCCGTTGTCGTGACTGTCGACCACGGCCCTTCTTCTGTGCTGACTGTGATGTCAGCGTGCACGTCAGACATGTCCTCCACAACAGGGATGCAATGACTGCTGGATTCATCCAGCCATTACCTCCAACATCTCTTGTTGTGGATAAGGCCCTTTCCCATTGTGCTACGTGCTGTTGTGTTACTGTCAAACACATTCAATTCAACATCTTTCGAGTACCTTTTCAGCAACATACTTCATGGCCATGAAGTCTTTTTTTCATTTTCTCATGTAAAGTTTGTGCTCCAGTCATTCCAGAATTCTATGTCATATTACAATGTCAATAGAAATGATCTTAATTCACTTGTGTGATCTTTTACAGTACGGTTTGTACCTGTGGAGACGCCTGACCAGAATTATTAAAGGTCAACCCAGGAAACGATGTTACTGTGGTCACAATGAATGGTAAGGATATAAAGAACTTTGATCTTATCCTGCTTAAAGATCATCTTTTTTAAAAATCTATTCCAACTCAACAACTCCCACAAGTTTTGTCATTGACACTTTTGTAGGAAATATAATGTATAGCACATTGTAAAAAGAAAGCCAACCCTGATTACATGGCTAAGTTTTACATAACAGTGAATGCAAATGTTTTTCTTTTTTCTAGGGCGACATGATCTCAGCATGCCTGAGTTGAATTGTGAGGCATGCAAAGCCACTTGGACTGCTGGAGTGGACGACCTCATTCGCAGTGACTACTGGCCTGCTACACTTCACTCTGCTACAGTTTATGCAACCCAGATTTTGTTTTCATTTGAAGAAATGAAGATGGTGGCAGCAGGATTGTCCTGCCAGGCATTTTTGACAATGTCCGCTTTGGCCGTGTGAGTAATAAAGTTATTTATCCCATAGTGTAGTTCATCTGTTTGTATTGGGGCTGGAAAAGCTTTGTTTGTTGGTTATGCATTTATTCCACATTATTGGCTCTCCATTTCCTTGTTTTGAAATAGACTGGGAAGATCTCTGCAGACAGCTTCCAAAAAAGTTTTTTTGAGTGGGAAGCTGTGCAACATCTGCAAAGAGGAGCCCTTCATCTGTGCTGCGTGCACCCCAAATATGCTTGCAGTTTCCGTGGATGGAAATCGCAAGCATTACCGGTTCAAGAATGCATCTAGGTACTCCAAGATATGTTTAAGAATATATAACTCTTTATTATGCACCAATCAACGTTAGTCTGTAAGATTTTGGAAGCTGTTGTGAACCTTTGTTTAATTTAGATCCGAGGAACAGGCCATTTTTCAAGGCGTCTTCATAGCCAAGGATGAAGACGTTGCCACATTTGTGGACCACATACACAGGACATCCAAACATGTAAAACTGCAGACTATAATTATATATATATATATATATATATACACACATCACTACAATAACCTCCTACTGAAGGGTTTGTATAGGTGAGTCTTTTGACCATTTTCATCAACCATTTTAGGTCTCTGGAAGAGGTGTTTGTGGAGGGGAGTGGCCAGCAGCTAGAGAGACCTCCCAAAGATCCACCAGCAAGGTAGATGAGGAGGGACTGGAGCTTGCGGTGTGTAGGCATGGTGTTCTGCTGCGTGCTCTCAATATGTACAGGGGAGAAATGTTTGCTTATCCCCTGTATTTGCAAGAAAAGCTTGCCAGCAGGCAAATCACTTTCTTCTGTATGGATGTGACCTGCAAGTATTGGCCCTACCTCCAAAAAGCTCCAGCCCCTCCTCAGCATGAAGCCGTTCCTGTCTGTATTTCATGCCAAAGCTCATGATTTCAAATGCGAGGTAAGGAAAGATTTACTTAATAGAATCACTTAATCTGCACATGAATGTCCTCATGTTTTCAGTGTTTTCTTTGTATTTTAACCAGGTCAAATGGAGTGGGGCATATCAGGAAGGGGCTGGCCTAACACTAGGCGAGGAGGTTGAGCAGTGCAATGCCTTCCTCTCTAGGATTGCAGTGACCACAAAGCACATGTCAAAAGCTGGTGAGATGACCACATACTGCACTAGTTAGATGGTATGTATAATAAGAAATGGGTATAATGTTTACATTATATATGTTCTGTGTTTGTAGGACGCACAGACATGCTGACTCTCTTGGCCATGCGCTGGAATCAGCAAAAGTTGGACAATTTGGTCACCTCACTGTCTCACAGATATCACAAGGTAATGACATCAGTATTTTTCTTTTTTTCTTTAAATGTTCAATATTCTGTGTTAGCAGTATTTAAAGCCATTGGCTGAACATGTGTTTCTTATTTATTGTTATCTCTGATTGTGTCAATGTAGACCATACAATCTCTACAAAGCAAGCAACAGAATGTTGAGTCCATGAAAGCTCAGTTGGCAGTGACAGAGAGCCATTTGGAAGACTGGGTCAGTGATGTCAAAGAGTGGGCAGAAGGTGAGAAAATGATTACTGGCAATACTTTTATCCATGAATAATAATATGAAGCTTAGTTGTCTTAGAATAATAAATAACACCCTATTGGTACATTTTTATTTCCAAATATGAGTACAAATTAATAACAAGTACAGTGTTGCTTACTCTGTAAGTTATTTAAAGGAAAGTGCAATCTATGTCTTCTCAGCAACAACAAACACAAGCACAAATGATGTGGATGCCTTGGCCAGTAGAATCGAGGTGCTGGTGACCAGTATAAAGAGACGCTCACAGCGTCTTTATAAAGATACTGACGGCAACAAAGGTCGTGCCAGGATCCGCCGCAAAATCAGGGAGGAGAAGGGGATCCTGACCTCTGTTGTGGAGAAATACAACAAAATAGTTCCAAGCACAGAAAGTCTTTGCATGGAAACCATTGTGTCTGGCGAGACAGCTTGGCCATGGCAGCTACCACACAGTGGTATGTACACTACTACTTTGAACAAATCGGACTGATAATGACACACAAACACAGAACCAGTACCCTCAAATGAGGATCTGTTACCCTACAGGACTTTAGACATTCTTTGATAGAGTACATATAACTAACTTCATGATATTGTCTATGTACAGTGCCTTGAGATAATGTATGTTGTGATTTGGTGCTATACACTGTAAAAACTAACATAAAGAATTTACCCAATAAATCTGAGGTAACAATTTGCATCTACTTTTTTTGGGTAGATTTAATTCCATATTTTAAGTATCAAATAACTGAAATAAAAAGCTATAGACTACTAAAATATATTGGGTTATATTTATCTAACATTTCTGTATATATTTAACAACTACTTACTCAATAAAATTGGGTAAAATTAACTCCTGATTGCGAAGTAGGTTATACCTGATAATTACTATTCAAAGTTAATTAATATCATTTAGTAACTATTGCTTATTGAGAGAAGGTAAGATTTACCCCAAATAATTACTATTCAAAAATAATTAATATCAGTTGGTTACCATTACTTATTCAGAGAAGGTAAGATTAAAAAGAAACAAAAAACTTTCAGATGGTGATCATAAATGATTTTATTCCATGAAATATGGCGGTGGCGGTGTGGGGGGTTTGACAGAGCAGCAATTGGAAGAGATGAAAAATAAAAATGACAAACCTTCACAACTCCATCTAGCTGTTTTTGGACAAAAGACCCTCTGAGCCTATTGCATGAGCTTATTTTTGAGGCTGTGGACCTTCTTCAGAAGTTTCGCCCCATCAAGCTCCAAAAAAAGTTTTTGAAAAGCTTCAAATGTGTTCTTCAGCTGCTTTGGATATTCAAGGTTGAGTGCATATATAAGTCCCATCAGCAGAATGCAGGCTTTTGTTCGGCTTCCACATCCTTCCATCGCTGTGTTTCCCTCAATCACAATACACACATCTGATGGATCCTCCTCGGCCATGACACTGTGCATGACGATCACTTTCATTGTTTTGTCGCTGTGGTCCTCACATTCCTACATGTTAAAAAGAAAAAAACAAAAAGCATACACATTTTTAATTTACGTACATTATTTAAGATGCTGTTCCAATAAATGTCAGTTTATCTGGTGGAATAAAGAAGAGCAAAGGGGAGTGGATAGAAGACCAAAGGAGAAGGATAGAAGAGGGGATACCAGAGTAGAGCAGAGAAAAGGAGGGAGAGCAGAGGAAAGAAGAGGAGGAGAGAAGAGCAGAGCAGAGCAAGACATGAGGATCTTTTTGAGTTCATCAGTCACCTGTTATCAATGAAATAGCCTACCTGGCAGTCATGGAAAATATCTTCTTGTCTTTCACCGAGGTATTCAATGAGGCAGCAGACAACTACATCCCTCTTATTCTCAATGCTCTGTGACTGTAGGGAAATACAATTTAGTCAAAAAACTGTTAGTGGAACTCAGCGATTTACATACACCAAGACTGAATCCCTATAAACTAAAACATTTTTAAACATTTCACAGATTGACGTTGAACAGCAGCTTGTTAAATTGGTTAGGAGCTCAACTTTGTGCAAAAAAAATCAATTGTTCACAGATTATTTCATTTTTAATTCACTTAAATCAATTATTACATATTTGTGAAAAAAGGGAAACAGCTTACGTCATTTACAGTGTCCAGCAGAGGGCGTATCTTGGAACCAACAGCTCCTCCTTTAGGACACATAAGCTGCAAAAGACCTGGTGTGTACTCATCAAGCTTCAGCATGAACGTTTCCTCCAAGGAAACTGTTGTTGTTGTACACCAGAACTCTTCCTTGATCTAGTGAGTAAGTAAAGGGGGAAAAAAGGAAATATTAAAGGACAGACCAGATCACAAAGTAATAACATTAATGTTTCTTGGTGGGAAGGAAAAATGATCAAACATTCTCGCTGTAAGGAAATGAAGTTCCTCCACTATTTCATTTATGCATTGGAGACATTGAATATGCTCTCCATTTTCAGGAGGAGCAACCCCACTCTCTTAGTCATCCTCCTCCTCAAGGACAGAGCCATAGTTATTTTCATCCTCAACAAAGTCACTTTCTTCGTCCGGCTTGTTTTGGTGTTGACGAAAAACAGTGGTCTTAAAATCTTTCAACGTATGTGGGTTGTGTTTTCTACTCTTATGGCTGTGAAATGTTGTACATATGTTGGTCTTGTAATCACAACCCTCAAAAACACAAGGCACAGTTTCAAACTCTTTTAGATGGCTGCCAATATGTTTAAAATATTGTCTCTCATCACAAGTTACAGACTATGCACGTATACGAAAGGATGTTGCCTGGCTTGGTTGCTTGGGAATGATGCCTTGACCAATGTGTCCTTAATGCACCCCATGTCCTGAAGGTGCAAGGACAATCAGCATAGAGACAGGGTACGGATTGGACTCGACCGAAATGCCCATGTATTAGTCTGCTGTGCTTCAACAGGTCTGATCTTTTTAATGTTGTGAAGTTACACAACTCGCATTTCCAGTTCATTTTTCCATAACTGGGGCCTTTGATTAAGGTTAATACACCTTTAAGGTCAATGTGATTTATTTTATTTAGAAAACATACCAAAGTCCATGTACAGGATACAGCAAGCGGGTGGGTGGGTCTGGTTGTGGTCTATCAGACTTGGGGTAGGACAGACGAGAGGACCTGAAGAGAGGGCAAACATTAGTGAGGGTCCACAAAAAAAGTGACTCTTTTTATGTGTGACCAGCAACAGAAAGAACAAAAACACTAAGATATTACACAAGAAAAATGATCAGACATGTATCTAGGCAGACAAATACAGTACGGGGGTTGTTATGGAGAAATAATAATAATAACAACCAACTAACTAAACATTATCCCGCTTCTTACACGGCTTACAAGTTAAATAATTAATTGGAAATATAATGTTTATCAAAACACGACTTATATCGATTTATAAATTACAATTACATGTTACGATGTGTGTATTTGTGTTGTCATATCTGTCAGAGGCTCTGTTACAAGGCATTTATCAAACATTGCAATTAGTCTGAAGCTATTCAATGAAGGTAGAAATTAAACATACGGTAAATCTCCTGCATATGTTCTCTTTAAACTCAGAGCGGCGTCCCCAGAAACAGTCTGTTATACATGACAAGGGTCTGGACCTCACTAAAATAAAGGCATTGCAGTTGCATAAATTAATATTCATGCTTAAAAGAATAAATCTGTTACAAAAATATGAAAATATTTATTGTTTTACTTGACCCCACTCATGAATAACATCCAGGCCTGTATCTGACTGGCCTATGAACAACAATTCCTTTAAAAACTCAAGTGCAGCCACAGTGGCTGTTCTCACACATACTGGCGGGATACAGTGATACTTAGTTTCCTCTCACAGCTTGTACACATGTTTGTTTTCACTCTGGTCCAAACCAACTTCTCTGTCAAAACTCAGCACCACTGGATAAGCATTATGTTTCCATGACGATTGGCTGGAAAAGACGTGCACTATGTTTACGTTAGGGATGCACCAATTGCCATTTTTTGGGACGATTCCTGCCAAGGCACGCGAGGCAAGGCGAGTGGAGCCGAGTGTTGCGTGTGACGTCAGATAGGTGCGTAGGTGGCGCACGAAGTGACGTGTGCCTCGTGTTTACATTAGCGAGCGGCAGGTGAATGTCTCTGTCACCCTGCATATTTCGAATTATTCCTCTTATTGTTTTTGCCGCACAACAACAAGAGGGGTTGTGTATCACCCTGCAGTGATGTGAATAAAGTGCCGTTCTTCAACGCAGACCAAGTCCCGTGGTTTAATATGTTGTTGCTGTAACGAGCTAATCCGAGCTAAAGGAGCTAGCGGTCTTCGGAGGTCTCCTTACTATGGTTCGGGGGTCTGCCATGGTGGTTCCCGCGAGATTCATTGGCACGTTGAACCATGCGTGGTTCACTAACCAGCCTGTTTGTAACTGGTATCCTACCGACAAAGTTACCTGCACTTCATGTGCTTAACAGAGTTTAGCAGTTTAGATAACATACTGTCCAGCTGTTGTGACTTAATGAACCACTGTTACGACCCCAGGGTTGTGACTGCTTCTTCCCTGTGTGTATGTGTCTGCGTGTGAGATGGGTTGCAGGTGTGCATGGCCTATGTGGGTGAGTCTAGGGTGGATCCTGGGAGCTGATTGGTCCTGCACAGGAAGGACTCTGAATAAGAGGCCTGATCATCCCAGCTGCAGCGGACTTCCTCAAAGCACTCACAGCAAGACTGCCAGCAGACATTTTGTACTTGATTTTAATAAACTGGTTAAAATGCTTTGTTTGACTTGTTGCTGGTGCTTTCTTGGGAGTTGAGAAGGGGAGTGTCATTATTTGATGTTGTGATCAGGTTTTCTCCTAGGCCTGGTCGTAACAACCACAGATACTTGTTTATGTTCTCTTTTGAATGAGTATAGGGGAACTCATCCTGTATATAATGTATATACATACATGGAAACAAGCATATACTGTAATCATGTACATTCAATATATATTTCCTTTGCACCATTTGGATTATTTATAACTTAAAGAAATACTTGACTTATAGATATTTGATCATATTGTTGCTATATGTATTTTGAGTTGTACACCATTATCTGTATCATGTTTTCTTTTGTATGTAATTAACATTGATCAAATGATTACAAGTCCATTGTACTAACGTGTATTACTGGAACATGTTTTTATATTTACTTGATTCAGTTAAAGTTTGATAGTGATGTTTGGTATCAATTGTCCTTCATGTAGGTCATCACTTTCATTCAAACACATTTTAATGTACCTGTATTTATTCAAGAGGAAGGACGATAAACTTCAACTTTTCAAATACCCTGAGTCATATATTCTTCGAAATATGCCATGAAATGAGACATTTCACATTTTACAATCACAGTCGATAAAACACCTTCTGATATGTCTGTCTGTCTATATATGTATCAATGTATTTGTCTGTCTGTCTGTCTGTCATCCTGGGGCTACATAGGCTATTCTTATTGTTGTACAACGGCATTTCTTCTTTAATCACGAGTCAATTGAAACAAAATATTTAAATAATTGTATATGAATTGCTCTCATGTGAAAATAGTAATATTAACAACAATAATAATAATAATCCATCCATCCATCATCTACCGCTCTATCCTCCACCAGAGGGTCGCGGGGGGTGCTGTGCCAATCTCAGCTACATGGGGCGATAGGCGGGGTACACCCTGGACAGTTGGCCAGTCCACCACAGGGCCACACACATATAGAGACAAACAACCATTCACTCTCACACTCATACCTATCTATGGTCAATTTAGGGTGTCCAATTGACCTAATCCCCATATTGTATGTCTTTGGACTGTGGGAGGAACCCGGAGAACCCGGAGAGAACCCACGCACACACGCACACACTGGGAGAACATGCAAACTCCATGCAGAAAGGCCCTTGTTCCAACCGGGGCTCGACCACTACGCCAACAACCGTGTGGCCCTACAATAATAATAACAGTAATAATAATTATGATAATAATAACAATAATAATAATAATAATAATAACAATAATAGTAATAACTGAAATACCAACAATAATAGGCGTGTCATATGTGCATATATAACCAAATCTTTTGGGGGAGCAAATGCTAATGTAGGTTAAATGCTTGCATTGGCTAATAAAACAGACTTTTATTTCTACATCCTTTATTTTGGTCACTATTTACATTAAAACTAAACAAAAAAAGAAATAAACACAGATCTTTATTTTATATATGGCCCTCAAAGTGCTGCCTGAAACTAGGTCTGGGATGGCCTGTGTCCATGAAATGAGAAAATCCAAATGTTGTCTCAAAGCTAAACCAAATACATCATTGGAAAGATCTCAGCCTGGTGAGTAACATGTATCATTATGAAGACTCTACATGGCTCCGACATTGAATGAATGACCTTTGAACCTTGGCCTTGTTGTATGTTTGAAGGGTTATAATTCAGCAACCAAAGTGGCTACAGACATGGAACCAACTGTTATAGAGAGCGCTTGACCTTAGCTATCATGTGAATATAGTCCATCTATACAATTTTGGTCAAATATGGTTGAAATTTATTTGAACCAAATCTGATTACACACACATTTTAACTATCCCCTTCAACTCATTTGTGTACTCTCAATTCATTATTTGCATCTCTCAATTCTATGGAAAAGACTATTTTTGAAAGAAAACTACAATTCCCTAGGGGCGGGCCATACAGCTTGTTGCATACCATCACCACAATTGTAGTTTATCCAGTTGACATCAAAATAGGGTTGTAAAAACGCATTTACCAAATGTATCAAAGATGTGTAGTACAGCCAAATTACAAATGACACTGTATTTGGTTGAGCTATGTTTAGAATAACTACGTCATTTGTTTGATTTAAGATGGTTTAGCAAGTATTCTTGAAATATCCTTTTAGGTAGCCTAGCTAAGTTGGACTTCCGGTTTGAAACTAGAGTTTGAATCGCAAAAAGCATCTAGTGATGTATATCTTGTACAGTCAAACCAGTAATTGCTCTGCTTATACATGAAATATGCTATGTTAAAAAAGTGGATATGTGCACAAAATCTAAATCTTGATCAGTTTAAAATAAATTCAATCTGTGGCTAAGGATTATGGGTAATGTAGTAGTGAAAAAACACCGTCGTGGAGTTCTCAAGGACACTTTGGTGTTTTGAAGTTGAGGATATCATTAAAAGAAAAACTTCAAATGGGAATTGGCAGTAAGGAAAATACAGCCGGGCGTAGTGTAGTGAGAGTATGACAGCGTTTGGATCCGGAAATTGTATTTTGAAAGGTGCTGAGCCTACGGTGGTGGATTGGTGTCCTGGTCACGGTGTCCCCTTTTTTGTTGTGTTAGCACTTTGTAGCTTCTTTGTTTTGTTTACTTTGATTTGCTTCACGTGTGGTGTTCCTGGGATCCCCTTTTCTTTTGGATACGGTTTTTCGCTGTAGGACTCAGCACTGATTGGTTCCCCTTATACTGTATGTCCCCTTACGTGAGTAATTATTTTATATTATTTTTAAAATAGAAATTTGTGTAAATAAAAGTGTTTTTGTATTATTGAACTGCCGTCTCTGTCTCGTTGCATAACGAACCTCAGTGCCTCCCTTTATTTGGGGTTAGTTCACTTATAAGAAATCCCTGGGTGAAATTCCCATGGTGGCGTTGTCTGGCAACAATTACATTTATCAATGCTGCCTTAAAAAGGCATTCCCCCATACCTCGTGTCGCCACACATACAGATACTCAGTTAATGACAAATACAAAACATGCTTAATGTGTGTCAACTGTCTGGAAGAAACACAAACATATACTGGGTACATGCACTGTGCCAACACTTAACTGAAGTTCAGCAAGCCTAAACACTCAATAGCCCTAGTGTGCTGGTACTTGAAGTATAAGAATGATGATTTCTATTTGATTTGATTGACTTTCTTACATGTTGAGCTTAATAAATGATTGATGTTTACCAGATGTCATTTAACATGGTTGATGTGTGAATGGCATAGAACACAAGATCCATGAACACATTCCTTCAATAAACACAAAAGACACGTGTTGCAGCACAGTATTTGATTTGAGCTCAGTGTCAGTCATTTCTGTCGATTGTCTCTTTTCCCCTGCTGTGAGTAGAGCCCAACCAGTTAGGTTCAGCTAACTGAACCAGAAGGAGGAGGAGACTCAGGGGTGGCAGTGTGGTGTTGTTGTGCAAATGTGTTTGCAGGCTCCCATGTGTCATCCCAGGTTTTGCCACTGCAAAGTATCAGAACACAACAAGTTGTTATCAGACAGTGCAAACTTTAAGATCATGTTTAAACAAAGCAAAACAAAACACTCAAATGAATGGATTTCATTCATGATTAAGAGTGTTTTCATTTACAGACATTCAGTTTGTTGAAGTGGCTCAATGTAACTGAAGAGGAAATTGAAAAAGTCCACTTTTTGGGGTCAGGGTCAAAGGTCGGTTATGTGGTCTAATAAGGAGCTATGACATGAACACTTGAAGAAACAGAGTGAGTTTCAACATTTGAGTATTCTGTATTCTTGATGAGATTGAAAGAAAAACACCTTGGCCTGTAACACACAGACACATGACTTTTGTGCAATGTTTTGTTATTATGCTCTGCGTAAAAAAAAAGAAAAACACTAGAAAAGGTTTGAGGCTGTTTCAGAAAGCAGGAAACTCTGAGCCTAACAGCTAAAATACATGGGAAATGGATGTGGGACGTGTACATATGCAGGATGCAATGGGTTTGTTTGACCTGCTACAGTCAGTGGCCTGTGGTTGCTGCCAGCTTCAATGTGTGCATGTTGAGTTGAGCTAAGTCATAATGAAGTTTGTTCTGAAGGTTTTAGAAGCTTGGCTACTTCACTTGCCTTCTGGTACAATGAGGTATTTATCTTCATCATTTGAAACAGATTGTACTTGTTTTCTACACTGTTTGATGTCGGAGGGCTGCATAGCTGCACGTCGAGAAGAAAAAGACATGAGCTGTGGAAACATTCAGTAGGGTCGTGGCTCCAAAAGCCATGTAACACTTTCAATTAGATACTGTATAATCGGGCATGCTGCAGCAGCCATGTCACACCACATGCACCCCATGTATTTTCTCTCTCTCAAGTTGTCGGATTCAGGACTGAAACTCTGAGTTGGTTGAACCTGACGGAATTCATGTTCATGGTTGTTACGTCCCCGTTACAGCCCACGTGACAATGGTAAACAAAAAAAGCCTTCAGAAATGGATCTCTGATACTACCATTCTAATGCATGTATATGCAGATTGAGAAGATTTCTCTGTAAATAAAACAGTTACATTGGTCAAAAGTATCAATAACTTCACAATAAAGTTTGATTCTGTGTTCCATTAGTTAATCATGGAACATACTTACATTTCCTTGAATCAAGATTTGCTATTCACAGTCTATTTAAGAAAGTCATTGTTTCTTCTTCACTCAGAAATATTAACATATAGGCTTATCACAAATATGATTTGGATTGTATTTTTTCTTCATTGTATAAATTCTATTCTGGCGAACAGTGGGAACATTTACATCCTGAGTGAAAGAAACAAATAGTTAGTAACGCTTCACACCCATTTAGAATTTTAAAACTGAGATCTTACATTATATACACAATAAACATTGTAGTGGAACTTATAAAAAAAAGCACATGCATTATGCTGAGTTGAGAAATATAATCAAGAGATGGAATCAATGTTTTTATGGACTGAATCAATCAGGAAACAGCTTATGTGATACACAGAGAAACCAATGGTTTGTTGAAGAAAACCTGCCGGCCATCAGGTTCTGTTCACAGAGTCATGTAGTTTAAGGTAACTCTCCTTCTGGAAATGGAAATGGAGTTCCCTAAAATTCCCACTGCTATTCCTAAGTCTTCTCCTCTTCCTCATCTTTCTTACTGCTTCTTCCTGCCCTGTTATCCTTCATGTATTCTAATATCGCTGCTGACACTGCTCTCATCCTCACTGCAAAATGCTGCTGGAATAGGTTCCTACAACCTATCTACCCCAGGCACTACACCTCTTTTCCCCACAATTGTGAGGATAGCTCTCAGCTACCATGGGCTCACCAAGTTCAAACAGGAGGTGCAGCAAATACATGACACATGTGCTACTTTTGTTATGGTCCTACAAACATGCTGCAACACTTTCTTGGACTCTTCATGAAACAGTAGTGGAGATAGAACAATTGTGTATGAAGTCTTAGCACATAGAGCAAGGCAACCAGCACACTTTCACTTCTTCTTTCCCCTACACACACACAGATAAGGAACAATCATTTGAGCTGTTCATACAACCACTGGATAGTTGTATCTTTGAAAGGCAAGAATGACTCACTGAGACAAACAAGAAACCAAATGAAGAATATAGAAAATGAACATGCTATAAAATCTTACCTCATGTATCCTTCTCCCAGAAATTGAGCCAAACTGGAATATTTTCTGTCTACTACATTTTCGACAACCTAATATGAGGAAAAGAGAAGAAAAGTTTATGAAGCCATGAATGCAATGCTTTGTAGCTTCATCAAATATCAAAGTACTGACTTTTTAGTCAAGAAGTGGATTTATGTTAGGTGATCTGTATTCTGTTTTGTCCTTTGTTTTCGCCACACTGCAAGATGAACCGCACTGGGTTTTCATAGGACTGAAGTCACATTGTCAAAACTCTTCATAAACTTAATGTTTACTGTTTTCATAACTGTTAAAACATATTCAAAACACTTAGAGTTCTTGAATTTCTGCACTAACCATGTTGAAATATATATATGTAGAAAATATCTTAGTATAAATGAATCCAAGATAAAATGAAATAATCATTCCAAACAGCTGCCAAATCCAGGAGAGAGGAAGGACTAGAAGCGTCACATTCCTGTACAGTATAAATCATTATACTACACGTGTTGCTTTGTTGTGTAATTATTATAGTTGCAGCCCTGGAATTTCATCAACTTGTTTTTGCTTTCAAAAGTACTGTAAATGACTTGACACAGAGATATAGACAAAGGAAATGGAAGCAAATGAAATAATATTCTTAACGTGTAACAAATAGTTAGTTGATCCTACGTGTCAAAAACTGAGATCATACATTATATACACAATAAACATTGTAGTGTACTTGTACATGCATTATGCTGGGCTTTTGCTGGACAATGAATGCGCTTCCATGCCAATTCTTTGATGGACTGAATCAATGAGGAAACGGCTTATGTGATACACAGAGAAAGTAAAACATTTGTTTTCCTTTGCTTGGTGCGTACCTTTACTCAATTTCTGCTAGTTGTTACAATGTGTTACGTGTGACAGTGTGTGTTTTCTGGCTGAGAATTGTTGCCAGTGTTTTGGTCCAACAAGCTGATTTTGACGCATGAAATGTTTTGCTGGTTTGAGAGGTGAGATTAACTGTTTGGACAAGATGCATTTTGGTAATGCGACTGCATGTGGCTTCACTACTGATCACTGCAAGTTAGCAAAGACAAGTCAGAAATCAACATTAATCATGTCTCTGGTTAATGTTAATGTAAACTGTGGCCGCTTCAGAGTGCCAACCAACACTCAGGTCATTAAATATAGAAGAATAGAATATTGTGTACTGGATCCTGATTCAATGACCCGAATGAAGCCTGGCTTTTCCAACCAATAATTGCCCAAAGTCAAATGAGTCTGGGAGCCAATTTATTAATGCATGCAAAACAAAACTTACCCTTTTTCTTCTTAAGCCCCTCCTTTTTTAACTGGGAGTCATTTCCTCTCTTCCTCTTCTTCATTGCTGCAACAGTGGTAGAGGTAGAACAAGAAGAAGAAGAGAGAGACGGACAAGGGACAAGGTTCAGGACAAATACAGTCTCCTAGGTGTGGTCACGTTGCTCCATGGCGAGGCTGCTGTGCTGCTCCTCGTCCTGGCTGTGGCCCATACCCTCGACGGGGCTGTCACCCTGCTCCATGGTGGGGTTATCAGGCTCTGCTGATGGGTCAGTGTTGGGCTGCGGTTCTGTTGAGGTCATTCAAATATATTTTTCAATTCTTCTCAAATTAAAACTCAAATATATGTTTCAAACAAAGGCATTCTGAACAAAAAATCTTGCTCTTACCCTTAGTCAAAAGAAATTCATAAGCCCTCCTCATCTTCTCCAAGAAGTTTTTGGTGGTAGATGTGAGGGGCAAATGGGTTATTATGTCAGCTACCCACTTGTTAGAGGCCTTCTTGTCTTTTTTTCCCATAAATAAAATGGTCTTGTAGCCTATGGCCTCAAGTTTTCGCACCTGAAATAAAAAGTAACCAGTTGGCACACATTAGTTAAACCCATAGCATGATTGGACACTTTAGTACTGTAGCAAGCATTTAATGGCAGTTAATGGAGTACAGTGGAAGAAAAGGAGCCGCGACTTGTTTGATTTAGATCAAATGAATAAAAATGAGCCTTTTCACTTACTGCAATACGGGCTGAATCAATAATGCGGCCAACATTCCGGTTTGGGACGATACCTTGACCCCACTTGCTGTCCAATGATGCTGTCTTTTCCTTCAACTTCTTCTTCATTGACAGGCTCACATAACACATGCTGCAAGTTTTGAGGCTTGCAGCATTGAGTGTCTGGCAAGATGGACAGGGCCTGAACTTTGGACGTGTCATGACACACACTGATATAAACAAAAACAAGACAGATAACAAGATATTTTTTTACAGACAAGAACTTAATACTGACAGAAAGATACACAAACAGCAACAGAAAGACTGACAAGTACAACACAGCACGGGCAGGATAACAAGACAGACAGACGTGGCTCTAAAAAGTGCCTTTGGTTTGCGTTTTAGAAACGATGCTTCAAGGAGGGACAAATGGAAGAAGACAATTGAAGGACCTGTTGGAGAGAAAACACTTTGAACCAACTATTCAGAATTGAACAGCCTAGATTTGACATCTGTGTTCTCCTCATCAGAACGTTGACATCATACTTAAGACTACCAACATACTGACCGTTCACACTACTCATTTCAATTCAATTCAATTCAAATGGGCTTCATAGGCATGCAGGTTTAAATAACAATGAATCACTACTCTCCCTCTCCATTTATGATATGCTGGACTGCTAAGTTATAAAGCAATTATGTATAGCCTATATTCTATTCTATTTACATTGTACTATTTTACTATGACTGTGCCCAGAATGATTCCATTGTGCTAGGGACCACAATGGAAATGAGCCTATGGGCTTTATTGTGTCATCCCTGACTATTTTGTATTTGAATCTATGACACACAGAGTGCTTGATTCATACTATATCAATAATGGTCAAATCAAATCAATCAATCCAAACTTTGACCCAGTAAGCCAGTGTACAAATGGTTCAGACAGTTTCATGTCAGTCTTCTACAGCCCTTCAAATGAAGTGGGGGGCCTACGTATATAACATAAAGTTGAATTGAGCACGGAAAAAGCATCATGTGCTAACTACTGGCTTACAGCATCACGTGTTAGCTAACCCTACGTGCATTTGGTGCAGCAAGTTATACCTCAATGTCTTAAATAGTTACTGTACATCAAATGATTACCCTGCTCTCCTAAAGATGCTAACAAAAACTTATTTTCTTGACCTGACACATTTTAAGGCGTACATTTAAGGATTTTATCTCGATATGTCACCTGTCTAATTAATTTATCAGTGTACTTACCGAGGGGGAAAACAGCAATGGGACGCTGCATCTGGGTTGCCAGGTCTAAGACAGAATCAGCCCGAAATCTACAAGATCCATGTGTGAATGTGCTGATCTGAAGTTAGTTTGGTAGGATTTAGGAATAAATTAAGTATATCACTTAACATATGGGTTTCTATATATTCCCCATATAATGTGAATGCAAAAATAGGTCTACCCCAGCCAGCAGACAAAGACTTCAACCCGCGGGACTTCAATTCCGTAGGAATAGCGCGGACATGGCAACGCCGTCTCATCGCATACAATTACGTCACACACTTCTGATTTAGAAAAAAGTACACTTTTCCCAATAAAAATAATAATCTTTACTTTTGCATCATTCTTTAAAAATACTATGGCTCGTGTTGTGATAAGAACTGCTTGCGAATCCCTGCTGTGACTGCAGATTTCCACAAAAGTGGGCCAAAATACGTTTCTTGAGTATTAAATAATCTCTGTAATCGCGATTACAAACCTCAGAGACAGAGAAATAAAAAGCATTTGAGCCTATTATTTGCTGTAATATTGCCTAATTGTTGTATGGCCTAACACAATACTCAAATCATATAATTTATTGTAACCAATCAATCAATCAATCGATCAGCAATATTGCCCCGTATTCATCAGCACACAACGGACTGCGGTTTCCCCGACTCGGTCCCGTGGCGTCATATGCAGACGTTATGGGAGCTCTATAGAAGTCAACCTGACTACCCCAAGCGTTGAAAATTGACGCTAAAGGGGTACCCAGTACGTTAAGAACTGACGCGAGGGGACGCTGCCCGATCGTCACGCATGGGACGACTTGGGAGTGAGACCGTGTTGGTCCTGAAGACAGAGACGTCCATCCCCAATTACACAGTGCGACCACCTGGAGAGCTTCTTGATCCAGGAGAGAGCCTTGACCTGTCTGCTGCAAACAGAGAACCACTCTCATACACAGGTCCAACGCTGATGTGTCTGCCATGGTTGTCAACCTCCTCTGCAAGGGCTCTGCAAAGCTCTTGGTGTAGAAGAACAAGCTGAAGCTATTATACACCTCATCCAAGTCCAAAGGCCACAAAGCTACAGCATAGCTACTGTCAGAGTCGGAACAATGATGCATGTGTGCTGCAGGTAAAGGGTTTTCTAGTCTTCTAGTCTAGATGACCACTCAAACCCCATCACACACACTTTCATACAGCACATCTATGTGCAGCACATTTTTCTATCTGCCAGCACAGACGGCAGAAGCAGGAACCGAACCCCCAACCCTTACGTTGAAAGACGACTGGCTCTACCACTGAGCTACAACACCTCTGGACCTGTGGTCCGATACAAACCACTAGAATGAAGAAGTGTTCTAGAACAGCAAAGTGTCTAAAAGAGCCTCAGTGACAGCAGGTGGTCACATGTCAGCCAAAGAGAATCAGAACAGCCAAAGTCACTGAGATGGAAAACACGACGAGACACGACAGGTTGAGACAGCACAGGCTGCAGTTAGCTGTGGAGACCACCTGCTGATCTAAGTCACTGAGGAAATGCTTTATGAAGAGTCTGCAGTGTCTGCCTGTGACCACAGTGACATTGGATGTTATCCCTACAGATGCAAACCAGGGTCAAGGATGATATCCCTGTTCAGGAGGCTCATTCTTCTGTACAGGAAATAAAAAAGTACACACAGGAGTTGTTGATGAGAGGATGGATCGTAAAGTCTCAGTCCCCGTACGCCGCACCTGTGTGAGAGAAAAAAAGGACCCTAGTCATTACGTCTTTGTATCAACGACCAACAAACACCCTCTCCCTCGCATGCAGGACTGGCTTCACTCACTTCTCTCTTAGATCAGGGCAAAGCCTACCATCAAGGCTTCACTGCTCAGGGTTCCAGGCGCCCCGTGGGTCTGTATGAATGGATCAGAACGCCCTGTGACACACTGAGGGATGACCTGCAGGCATATTGCAAGTATTCTGTTTATTGACTTTGCACAGAAGATTTATTTTGGCCGCACATGTCGTCGCTTCATAAAAACTGTGAAGAATATTGAAGCTGCACTGGTTTATGGAAAATGTTCATTGGTAATGTGCTTTATGCTGTTTAATGGTACAATGTTATTGTGTTTCTAACCAGAGGCTTTTGCACTGAAAATGTTTGAATGTGATGAGTGTAATCATTACAGACTTTACTGTAAATGTAGTAAACATTATGTTTTTTTTTAAGTGACCCATTAAAAATGCAAACACATAATAAGTTGAAAATAGAAAGAAATTGGACAGTGCAGTGTGGTTTTTATTATTATTTATTTAACCTTTATTTCTCACTGAGACACAGGCTCTCATTTCCAAGAGACAACTGTCAGACAATCACAGAACAACACAGTTACAGACAGACAGCACAACAATAAAGGAAATGTCCAAAATGTCACGTGAACAAACACATTCAAACACCGTCTCCAGTGACTCTAAAATCTAAATGTTAAATGTGTCCTCTGGGTACAGGAAATCAAAACTGTACCAGTGCAGAATGGTATGACATTATGAGAATGAACACACTTCACTAAGAACATGGTTCTTATTTCCTAGGTTTAACTTCTTGGGGAGCAGGGTTGCTTAAATATTTGTGGCCCACGTTGCTGAGATAGGAGTAGAGAGATCTGGTCCTCACGAAGAACCCAGGACCCTCCTGGTTTGAAGAATGGACACAAAGACCTCATCAATGTCTCTGACGACTGGGAAGAGGAAGATGAACTCTAACTTCCAAGTCTGTGTTGCTCTGAAGGTCCGTCAATCTGACCTCTGACCTCCAATAACATGATCATACATGGAAGGAAACACCTTTCTAGTAAGATTTGACCTCCTTGACATTTGGTAGCGTGGTTCAGTACATTCAGAACATGTTTAAATCCAGGCTTTTCCACCTAAGGTCACTTTTCTGATGCTACAAACACGTCTATAGCACTAGTTACCGCTTTAGTGCAAGTTGAATTTAGAGCAAGTTTTGCTCCAAATGAGGACAGAAGAGTTATCTGTGTTAACAGAGTTGTTTTCAGAGTTATGTCTACGACCTCATGATGCATGTGGAGACGTCCTGTGCTTTGCTACTCACACATAACATGGTTTACACACCATGACAAGAACATTGTTGACAACATTCACAGGGGAACACAAAATATTTCCATACCAGTGATTTCAGAGAATTCTATTGCATTTATGACATATATTATCTCAAGGCACTGTACACAGACAACATCATGGAGCACTACAGACTACAGACCCAGCCAGGGACCAGTTCATCCGAGCCATAACCCCCAGGAGGCTGCGCATTCAGACCCATCTCGCCCATCCCCGCTCCTTACAAGAGGCTTTGGAGCTGGCTCTGGAGAGGGGGACTGTGGAGGGCGGGACCAAAGCGGCCCTGGAGAAAGTGATCCTACGGTGAGAACCGCTGCATGCGCTGACATGACGGAAGTGATCCGGAGTGCCACACGCCCTCCCCAACGCCCCCTGCTCTGCTGGGGATGCGGACACCCTGCCCGTATTGGATCACAGCCCCATTCTCCCTGCACCTACTATCCCACAGACAGTGACTGACCCCTTCCCACCACACACACCTTTGACTACACAGGGGCATAGCCCCACCCTCCCATTCTGCTCTTATCAATGAGGCCGAATGAAATAAATCAGGTTGTTCAACTCCAGGAAAGTCTCAGAGACATTAAGTCCTGGATGACCTGTAACTTTCTACTTTTAAACTTTTATACTCGGCCCTAAACACCTCAGAGAAAAACTTTCTGATCACATTGTCACTTTAGATGACATCACCATGGCTCCCAGTTGTGACCACTGTAAGGAACCTTGGAGTTACTTTTGACCAGGAAATGTCATTTGATTCACACATAAATCTCATTTCAGTGTAACCTGGTTAAGAATCCTTACTAAAAAAAATAATGAATAATTAATGAATTATAAAAGTTCATATTTGGTTAAAATGTTATTAAAAGTGTATTAAAAATGTAAAAGGAATAGTTCATAAAGGTTAAATAGGTTGATAAAAGAGTATGGTGTAATAAATGACATAAATGTTCATGTTTAAATATTTCATTTCATTTTGAAGAAACTCATGGGGAGAGAGGAAGTTCTGATTGAGAAGAAGCGTGATCCTGGTCACTGATTTGATTAAGGTGTGATTGACAGGTTCAGACCGGAGGTGAGAGAGTGAAGAGTGTGTGGTTTTTTGAGGTAAACTTGACAGCGAGAGCGAGCAACGACGACGTGTTTGTTTACCCGTTGCCACGGTGAATCATAGTATCAGAGCGCCATTGATGATGGCTTTTTTCATTCCCAATGCACACGCTGAGTAAAGAATGAACTGAACTAATGCTGATCAGCTGTTGTGAAACCAAAAAATGGTCAATCTAGAGTTAAGGTTTTAACTCAGAGTTTGTCGAACCTGCTTTCTGAAACAGGCCCTGGTCTCAACTCTGGATTGTCACGGTGTTGGGTTTCTAATAGACTTCCCTAAACTTCTAGATAAGAGAGCTGCTCCAGCTGCACGGGAGCTGCTGAGGGAGCTAATGCCAGGGGAGTGGCTAACTGACTTAGCTTCTATGGTGCGAAGCTGAGTTTCTACCTCACTAAGCCTCACCTCCAGTATCTTTATCACTAAAGGAGGCAGAGGAGTAACTCAACATGTGGCACACAACACAGGAGAGAGCAGGAGAAGGAGAAGCCATCGCTGCTAAGCTAACTTGTCACGCTAGCAAAGAAAAACCACAGTACGTGAATCGTGAGAGTGAAAGTTAGAGTTTAAGTAGCGGGTGAAAGTATTAAAGGCGACATAGAATGCTTGTATCACACATATATGTTAGTTATGGATGTCTACTTACATATATTAACTTGTTTTCATGATTAAAAACCTCCTAATCGCTGCAAACGAGCCGATCAAAATATCTCCTCACTGACGCTCTCGTCAGCCGCGCTGTTTCAGCCCAAACAGTTGCTGTGATTGGCCAGCCAACGAGAGCTTTCCTACTGTCCTGTGATTGGCCAGGTACCTGGAAGTGACGTAATAGATAGGCCAGCTCTCAGATACACATTTCCCCCTCTGGCACGGTGGATGCTCTGCATCTCAGCAGCTACAACGAGACTAGTTCTTCTTCTTCTGCGGTTGAATGTACACAACCGGATGTGCCCGGACTAGTGCCCGCACCGGGAGGCGCTACGGTGGTGAGGATTTCTGATGACGACATCAAACTACGGAAGTGTCGATCCGCTTCGCAGAGCCCAGGAAAACAATACAACACTATTTTCTCAGCAGTGGCTGAACTGTTTGTTCTGAAACTTTAGGGTTTCATAAACGAGGTAATGACGCAGATACACACACAAACGCAGCGTTAATTGGAGCTTCCGGTCTATGTCACCTTTAACCAATTTACAAAACGAGTGCTTGTTCAGTTCATCGATCGTAACAGGAGATCAATCACAGAGAGAGCAGGAGACACAGCGTAACACCGGTGGAAGAGTATGGTGTTATATTTGGGCCACATTCATGAAGGAACAATGTGAGACTTTGAGCACAGAAAAATGTATTTTGCAAGCTTAATACATGTATTTGCATGTTTGCAAATATTCATTTTAACAGTTTAATCAATTTTACTCATATGTCCACTCACATCTCAAATCTCAACCTTCTGTGCACGCTCATCTTTACCCGAGTGCTCGCTCATCTTTACCCGAGCACTCGCTCATCTTTACCCGAGCACTCGCTCATCTTGGCACAGCGTTACAAATGTGCCACAAAATCAACCAATGAGAGACTTTATAAATTTAGACTGGCTGTATTTGTCTCCAATCACAACACTTCCATAACAAGATATTCATGAGTGACACTGGCACATTTATAGATTGTTGAAAAAGTGACCAGAATGATTTCAGCACAGTGACAGTGACACTGAACAGCTCCTCTGCCGTGGATCATGGTTCTGATC
>NW_025321006.1:0-22497 GCF_019176455.1 Solea senegalensis | reverse complement strand
GATGAGGTTGAAGATAGTGACTGGCACACCAACCATGTGCAATGATTGTTCCTTCTGACTGATATATAGTCAGACAGACATTATTAATGCTTGGCCATGTCATATTCCCCCACAGATGTCACCTCACAGGCTCTATACAAAGAACAGAGAAGCTGGATTTCTTCCCAAGCGTGGGCCACAGCAGGTTGGTGAAGCTGCACCTTCCTCAACCCTCGGTAACACGGAGAATTTGAGGAAGAAGCAGCAGGTGCAGATTTTAGGAGGAAGGTGCGCAGTGGAGGAGGATGATGATTGTGGAAGGGAAAGGATGACACTCTGGACGTCTCACGCATAAAAAAACTTCTACAGCTTCTGGAACTAGCAGTAGCTGAGAGGCTGAACTGAAGATAAAAATATAAAAATGTGTTGATATGTCTATACATTGTGGCATATTGTGCTACTTTTTTTTTTTATCAAATTGTATTACTTTGAACCCTATGATATATTTCTTTGATAGATCAGGATTATTTCTATACAACAGATCTGTAATTTAAAGTATACATTTAAATTCTGTGGGGAATTATTATTAATGGATCTTTATTGTATCTAACACCTCACATGACATCCGGGTTAGGGTTTTCTGTGAGTACAATTATACAGTGGAATGAACACAGAGCACAGAGACTGACTCAAGTTTAAAAAAAAACAAAAAAACATCTGGCTTCAAAAATGTGTGTGTCATGGATTTTTTTTTTCCCAGTGTTGTGTCAGGACTACTGGGGGGTATAAAGATGGAGAGAGAGGCAGGGGGAGCCAAAACTGGTGGTTGATGACAGCGGTTGCTAAGCAACAAGGGCCCACATAGGACTGAAGTCTTTCTTAATTTGATATCTGCAACAGAGCAGCAATAATATAGCACGAGGGGAAAACAAGTCAGAGACAGACAATCTAACTCAGGTAAAGTCAGGACATGCCTGTGCAGAGCAGGCACCAGTGAAAATACTGAATGGATTCACGTAGTGAGGATTGAAATCACCCTTCATGTTGAAACACAGTCTCTTCAAAGCTTAATTTTGAATTCATTTACTAATTTGTCCAAGTAAATGAGTCACGTTGGACGGGGTTGCTGCTCGAGTCTGCCAGTGTCTGATTTCACTCGGCAGGCACGTCTTGCAAGGAGGCCGTTTTGCCCGACTACAGAATCTCCTAAAAAAAGGGAACCAATCACAAACTTTGCTTCCATTTTGAGCGTGCTTTGCTGGAAAACAACAACAAGCACATTCAATGGCGTCACGCTGCATTTGCCGTTCCAGATCGTGGGTCTGATCGGTCTGACTGTGTACACTTAGCCAGGCTAGGTTGCTGCACTAATGTGGATTAGACGTTACGTCCCACAGTTGCATCACTCTTTCAACTTAAAATCTACTCTGCCCTGCCAAAAAATAACAACGAAAAGTCACACACACTTCTGTAGGGTCTGAGGAGACCGATGAGGTTCTGATGGACTGCTTCGAGTCTACTGTGAGGGAAGAACTCTGCGAGAGACGTGGGGGAGGACATCGACTACAGCAGACTACATAAACCTTTGTGTAGAGAACACTGGACCCACCAGGACAGTACGGTGTTTCTCTAACAACAAACCCTGGATTAATCCTGACGTAAAGTACAGGAAACAAGGAGGAGCTAAAGCCTGTACAGAGAGAGCTGAGGAGAAAGAGGGAGGACAGCTACAGGAGGAAGACGGAGGATCGGCTGCAGCAGAACAAAGTCAGCGGAGTCTGGAGGGGCCTGACCAGACCCCATCAGCTCCACGGGATGATGGGGATCATCTTCAACATGAGCCTGAAACTGGGGAGTACCACAGTTATGGAAGACCTCCTGTGTGGTACCGGTGACAAAAACACCGCAGACCTCAACAGTTACAGGCCGGTGGCACCACCTGATGAAGGTCCTGGAGCGACTGGTGCTGTTTCATCTTCACCCCCGCGGTGAGACCAGCGATGGACCCGCTGCCTGACGCCGTCAGCTCTCTCTTACCTGGAGAAGTCTGGGACCACTGTGAGGATCATGTTTCATGATCATCATGTTTCCAAAAGCAACATCAATTTGATGTTTCCTTTCAACCACACCCCCAACCCGCTTTAAGTCTCAATGAATCAAATGCAGTTCACTCCATGTCAAACCCTGTGTAAGGTTTATGGAAAGGAAAGTCAGCCAGGCCTCAGATTAACGGTAAATTGTGTGTGTGCTATTGTGATGCGGTCGCTATTTATGTGCGCTCCCTCCTTCCCTCAAGGTTGTAAAATGTGAAATGCGTCCAAATGGCTCCTTCAGTAAAGACGGGGCTGGTTGATTTGGAGTTGTGTATTCTTTGCAGGGACGAGTATCAGCAGCGACAGACACTGGTGTGTAATCTATCGGTTAGGGGAGATAAATGACAGGGGAATGAATTGATGAATTGATGAATTGATTTTTTTTAAATCGGAGAATCAATTTTGAATTTGTGGAAACAGGATTGCAGTCGTGATATGAATCAATTGTTTTGTACGCCCCTTGAAATGATGATACTACACTGGGCTGTACTAATACAGTATAAGGGGGGTGGGCGATATGGCAAAAACATCACACCACGATTTTATCACAATTTCTTATTTTGATTTTTAACAATTTATTTTTAACTATTTTGCAAGTTCCTGAACCAAACTATTTCCCTACGTTAAAACAGAGCCCTAAAATTAAAAGATTTTTGGCAAGATCATGATTTTTATAGTGGCAACTCTTCCCATACTGTAAGTGATATGGGTAAAGAGTGCCATCCTCTACTGATTTAGAAAGTAGAGGAGAATAGTTTAATTGAGAGAGCTTTGTGAGTTTTGAAGGAAAAGTAATACATCATCAGCATAGAGGTTTATTCTGAGATGCAGTTTTGCTGTTTGAATACCTTTAATATTTGTTGTTTGTGTGAATTGCAGCTGCAAGCGGTTCACACTCTCCATCAACAGTGATGGAGAGCGTGAACACCCTTGTCTGGTTCCCCTCTGGAGGGTGACGCTTGGAGAAGTTTGATAATTTGTCCTGATAGAGGCACTGGTAATTGTTTTTATAATGTAGTCAGAAGGAATTTCCAATGTACTCTATCTAATGCTTTTTCTGCGTCGAGTGCAATCACTGCTGCATGTATTATTTGTTGAATGTCTGCCCTTAATCAATCCTGTCTGGTCTGGGTGAATTATGAAGCGGGTCATTTTTTCCAATCTCCTCACTCGGGCTGTGCAGATAGCCCGATGGCAGTGTGGTGTCTTTCTTTTTTAAAAGAAAATGTGTGTGTGTGTGTGTGTGTGTGTGTTACCTGCAGGGGGCAGAGTGCAAGCCTTTGGGTGATTGGTCTCAGTGGGCGAGCTCTTCCTGCAGGGAGGACTTCCACCAATGACATAGGAGTTGACCCTGGAGACGGTGGGTGACTGGGGGATGCTGGGTAGCGTGCGGGACTTAGCGAGTAGGGGTCTCTGCAGCTTCCTTTCCAGTGACCTGGATGAAAAGCATTCATTATAATTTACAAGGAGCATAGAGTTTCTTCAGATTGTAACAATAACATGAAGACTTGAGTTTCCATGTTTTCCACTTGGTTTGAATTCACAATTAGATCAAATATGATTGTTTTATAGCCCTTCCTTTCAACTGAACTGCTGCTGGCAAGGGAAATGCACTTGTAATGGAAGGCTCAAGGACACAGATAAGTGCTGCCCACTGCTCCTATCCAAATTCTAATTGGTGTGTTTATTCTAATAATGACTTATACAATAGTTCAAAATGTGTCATCTGAAGCTGTGACTCAGATTAAACATACTTTAATGAAGCATAACAACAAGCCAGAGAACCTTGTTCAAACTTTTAACTGTACAAGAACTGTCCTTAAGAAAATGTCGTAATGTATTAATAATAGTATTTCCCTAATAAAAGCTGGCTAGTTAAATACTTACTTATACTTTAAATAACTTAACAAAACACTATAGATTCTGCAAATCATCTATTTAGATGAGCAGTTAAACTGGTAAAGTTGCTAATTATGCTACTACCTGAGATGTAACTACAGGTCGTTTAGGCCAAACCTTGAATACGACCCATAGCTACATTTTTAGGAATGTATTAGTTAGTGTTAGTGAGGTTAGGATGATCACACTAAAGTGCAACGCTTTAACCACAACGCTGTTATTTCTACGACAGCTAGCGGCAGTCTTTTATTGGACAAGTCATGTGTTAAGTGGCAATGATCAGGTGTCCCTCATGTCCCCACAGGAGACCATGTTTTCACTGAGAGAGTGTCTCTCCCTTTAAAGATGCACTATTTTCAACTGAAAACAATATCCTCATCATCATCTTCCACCTTTCTCCACACATGGAAATCAGCGGAATCTAGAGGTGCAGCCAACTACTTAATTTAGTGATTAAAACAATGGCTGCTCATTAAAGTAATCACTTAAGTAATACCTTGGTCCGCACACTCTGTGGTATAACACGGTGACACAGCTTATTGTTCAGGACCATTCAAACCAATGACTGTTTAAATGTCTGCAGTGGGAGACCAATCAATGAGCACAATCAGAAAATTAGTTCATTACCAAAACACACAATCACATAATCTGCAAGATCCAATGAGGGGATTGACAAAGCCAGACAGAGTGTCCATGCACTGTAATGCTAACCTTTTAGAGTTCAGGCTGCTGAAAGTGGAAATATCATTCACTATCTATCTATCTATCTATCTATCTATCTATCCATCCACCATATACAGATATACACCATTGTATACTTATATTGTACAGATAATCTTGGTTTTATTCAACACTTTAATAAGCACACTTGGATCTTGTTCTGACCTCTGACAAAGATGTTTTCTCCAAACCCCTTTCTTATCTGACCATTATTTAGTAACATTTGAATGTAACTAATGAATTACATGAAATTGAGGGGGGAAAAAAGCCCTAACAGTGAGTGCCTGTCTAATAATACTGTAGTAATCATTAGGAACGCTCCCTGAACGCCCCTTCCAACACGGAAACTTGGCACAACCGCACCAACCACAGCATGGGATTCCAGCACTGCTCCTTTAACCATTAATAGCACTTCTGACGTATATAGTGCTGTTGCTGCGGAATACAGAGCTGACTGGTATTGCTAACAATGGCTAACCGTGGCTAACCATGACTAGCTTCTGACTCCTCGACGCAGTGAACTCAGGCTTGACGTCGCTCCCAGTTGCGATGTGAATGGAAACGCCGTGCGATTGAAGAAGTGAAAACGCTGCTGTTCTTTAACTTGGTGCCAGATGTCAACACAACCAAAGTCTTGTGTTTGCGATCGTTTTGCCTCACAATTAGTACACCAGAGTGTGTCGGCCCTCTGAAAAATCAAGTGGGGAATCGGAGGAGACTATAGCTCCACGTCAAGGCAAAAAGTCGTGACGGAACAGTTTCCTGAAACATGAGTTTTGCCCTCGCTGTCCTCAGTGTCTCTCACTCTTCACCCCTTCACATCCTTGCTGCACTCAGCCAGAATGAATGAATGAACAACTCATGCTAATTAACAAACGCACTTGTGAGAACAGTTGCCTTTGTTCTTTCTCCCTCCTCCATGGCAGGTGTGTTACCATGAGCAGCATAATTAACTCGGTTGACTTTCATGGTTTCCTGGAAAAACAAAGGTCTAGCGTAGTCAAATCTTGGGTCAGATTTCACGTGTAATTCTACTTCCTGTCCTTCACAGGAAAAGCACGCACCATTCAGTTTATAGAAACCCTCGTTCAGAATAATACATTTACTTTATTCACCTCACATTACTGACAGATGATAGATGAATAGATGCAAGGTAGCACTGAAGATGCGGGCGTGTTTGGATTAGCGCGAGAACGATACAAACATGGATGCTGAGGAGGCAGCGGACACACGGGGCGTTTTGATAGCCCAACGATAGCCATCCGAGCCTCGACGTGGCCGACACCCCGGCTGATGAGCCGCTCGAACGGGACCTGTCAGAGGGAACTGTAGCATCGTTTTCTTCTTTGGTAGGAATGCGTCTCAGTCCCAGCACCCAGACTTGTACCGCCACCCGATGGTAAAGTCAGATACTACAGGACCCTGACACGCGGGTATACCAGGATCCGCGATGTGCAATGGAAGTACTCCAGGACCTTTAAATCTCACAGATGGTTGGGTCTGGACGTATAGGTTTGTACCACGGTGGAGTAATGAGGTAAACAGCACTTAGTGTGCACATCTAGAGTCGTGACATTTGCCCACAGACAGCAGACACACTGCACCGCTAATAAAGGAGGTGTGTGGGAGAGATTATTTGACCTGGGATCAAGAATCAAGAAAGAGACATGATGGAGCACCTGGGATGGTCTGATGATGAATAACAGAGCAACACTGGCTCTTCTTAAACATAAAAACACGCCTTTACACATTCACAGCAAGGGGCCCAATACAATGTCAAGCAATACGTCCTTGTATGACTTTTTTGCTGCTTCATTTAAACACAATTTGCAGAGTTTTAAATGAAAAAAACTATTGTGGTCTCTGACTAATTCAAAAATTACCTGTGGTGTGTAGGTGATCACCCAACTCATTTTGTAAGAATCTACCAACTAAAGATGTCACAAAAAATCTTTTAAAGATTCAAATATATGCCTCAGATTTGAACCATCAGCCACATCATCCAGATCTGGTCTTGATTACAGATTTGGCTGCAATTGAATGGTTCAGTCCAATTTAACAAGTTCAGATTTGTATATCTCAGTGACATCGGGATGAATTTTGTCATGTTTATGTAAAATGGCAGGTCATTCAGTTCTATTCAGATGAAGAAGTGGCTCAAAATGTCCCAGGATTCAGGTGCCGGTATGTAAAACACAGGTGACACAGTGTTAAAGCCTTGGAGGAGGTCTGTGCCATCTAACTTCAGGTTAAAGTTATTTCTGACTTGTAACACAGGAAAGATGTAAAATGTAAAGTAACATTTAGTCCTTAATGTGATAATGAAGTTTATTTAGTTTAATGTCAGACTGATTGGTCAGAGAATCAAGCCGAACAATGCCGAACTGTAGATCAGTTAAAAATCCTAAAAATGTGGGTTCATCTCCAACAACTACCAGGGAAATGTCTAAAATCTCAATATTGAACAGAGGAGTCTGGTGTATTTAGCGACAGCACTGCTGATCACAAACGCTGCCGCTGTATTTCAGTCTGCGGAGTCTGCGCTCCGGGCATGGAGGAAGCAGCTATGCAGAACCACAGCACGATCCATCTCACCGCTCACTGTTTCTCTGTGACGTGACGGTCAGGAAACTGATTCACTATGCACTAGGTTATAGAGGGATTAGGGATGTAACGATTACCGGTATGACGATAAACCGCGGTAAAATTCCAGACGGTTTCAAATTTTAATTATCGTTAAAACCGTGATTGATTACCGCAACTGATTACCGAAAATCAGTTATACAGTGATACATTTCCTGGAGAAGCAGCAGCTCCTGAACTGCACGTACCGTAGCAGAGCAAAATGTGTTTGTTACTGTTTTTTTTTTATTTTATTTTTATGCTGTGTACGACCGCTGCTACTTAATTATTATCCGACACAGAGTGAGGACCTGTGTGTGTGTGCGCGTGTGTCAGTCAGTTAGATGAAAATGAACAATAATAATCATCATATAATATAAAAAATTTTTTTAAATAAAACTTGCTTAAAAGATTTCATTGTGTGTGTGTGTTCAGTACTTTTTGAACAATTTGAACACATCTTACAATACCGTGATATTATTGATAACCGTGATAATTTTGGTCACAATAACCGTGATATGAAATTTTCATATCGTTACATCTCTAAGAGGGATACAGCGCCACCTACAGAGGCAGAGGCGGACTGCACTCAAGATGAGTATAGGGCCCATCTTGTTATTAAATATACTGTGTTTTAAGAAACATAAAATCACCTTTCACTGTTTTGCAGATGATGTTCAGATCGTACTGCCTTTTAAATCAAATTGCAATGCCTCTGTTCTGGCTCTGCTCGACTGTTTAAAAGATGTCAAAACTCCATCCTGCCCGGTACGGCTACTGGGCGCCTTAGGTGCGTCGCTGGGGACGGGCCGGACATTGGCACGGTCCCCCACCCCAATTCCAATCATACCTAATGACAACCCCTGCACATATACACTGATATGCACGATCACACACACACACACACACACTAACACGCTAAGATAAATTAAATTTAACTGATATAACTGTTGTAAGCCCGGACATACTCTCTTGATGTGGTCAACAATTACTATATAAACTGTATCTGAAAGTATGTTCTGTATACGCTAAATAATTTCAACTGTTTAATGTTATTAACCTGTTACTAACACACTAATGTCACCCTTGAGTTGCCTAGGTTCTGTCTTATCAGGTATGTTCTGTCTACTTTATATAATTTCAATTTAATGGTACTAACCCATGTATTATACTGTTGTCCACCTTGCTCTCCCTCTCTCTCACTCTCGATCTCCTTCTCTCTTCTTTTTTCTCCCTCTCTCTCTCGCTCTCTCTCTCTCTCTCACTCCCCCTCCCTTCCTCCTCTCCGCTCACTCCCCATCCCCTTGTCAGTCCACTCCCTGTCCCCCTGTCCGGTCCGGCTGCCCGCAACACATAATCATAAAACGAATAAATAAAAATACTGCAGTTATGAGTATCCCAGACTCGTCCTGCACATATCAAATCTGTCCGACACCAAAAGGCATGCAGTCAATCATATTACATGTCCTGGGTACTAGACAGGACAGGTTAAAAAAAAAAAGATGTCAAAACTGAAATCATTATTTTCGGACACAATGCCCCTGACTGTCCCTCTGGTATGTCTTTTCCTAACGTCCAGTCATTGGTCAAAAACTCTGGTCAAGGCTACCTCCCCCTTCTCTCTACTTTGGCTTTAATAAAACACTGATGTCTGGTGTGCGGCACGCCTTCTGACTGGGACGTGCAAACGTGAGCACATCACACCGATATTGGCCTCACTCCACTGGCTACCAGTTTGTTTTAGGATTGATTTAAAAATTCTCTTAAATCTCTTAAATGGGCTGGCACCTCCCATTGTTTTTGCTTCTTATGTGTTTTACTACGCTCTATAAGTTTTATGTGTTATGTTTTTAGGCTTTCTATTTTTATTGTTTTTATTCTGGTATTTGACGTCATTCTGTACGGCACTTCGGCACACTTTGGTCAACCTCGGTTGCTCTTAAATGTGCTCTATACGTATATATATAAATATATATATATATATATATATATATATATATATTTATATATATATATATATTTATATATATATATATATATATATATATATATATATATATATATATATATATATATATATACTACATAAGTGCTGAAACAGCTCTATTTGTCTGCGTTGAACACATTAAAACTGTGCAATTTCTACTCACGCCGTCAAGTTTAAAATCACATTGCTGCTGCTTGAGAATGAACACTTTTAAAACAGGACGCTGTCCCAGTTATCTGCAAACCAACGTGGACGTTGCATCTGTACATTCCCCCTTTTTTGAATTCAGGAAAAATGGGTGAAAGGGGCGAGTTAACAATGGTGTGTGAGATGTGACCTTCATGCAGCGGATCTCAGTTCAAGACCAGGTTGAGTCTTCTGTGTCATTTCCTGAATTATTTTGGTCATGTCTGTCTGGTCTGCTGTCATTCCCCACATCCTGTCACATTTCCCATCTGTTTGATTTGCTGCTCCCTGACATCATGTCCTGCACCTGAGTCTCATTGAAAAGAAACAAGGCTTAGATTTGAATAATAAACATGAAAATGTTTGTCTTTTATTATTATTAGGGTTCGAGCAACAATGTTGCGCAAGAACCCTATTGTAATCGTAAGAGTTATTAGGGTTCGAGCAACTTGGTTGCGCAAGAACCCTATTATAATCGCTAAGATTATTCTTATTCTTATTATTATTATTCCTCCAAATGAATCGCGTTTTTGAGGCCTTTCCCATGCCCCAAAACTCACCAAATTTTGCAACCCCATCAGACCTGGTGTAAAATTACGTATATCAATGTTTCAAGGAATGTGCGTCAAAAAATGGAAGAGGGCGGGGCTAAAAACTGACGCAAAAAACTTCTATTAGGTCATCTGCTCTCTGGTTTAACGTACATGAACGAAACTTGGCACACATGTTCATGAGGTGGGGACGGTCAAAAAAGTCGATGACAACTTCCCTGTGAATCCTACAGGAAGGACGCCATCTTGGATTGCACGCCAAAACAGAGGCGATTTTGGCCATTTCGCACCATCGGTATTTGAACGAACTTGTCCCAGAGCTTACATGGAATCACGTTCAAACTTGGTGAGGTCACTGTGGACAAGTTGAGGATCTAAAGTTCCTGAAAACTTTTTAATAAGTATCATGGCGTACGAGAAAGGGGGCGTCAAAGTTGGTGAAAATTTAAGATTTTCGCCACACGCAACAAAACTCTTATAACTTTGCGATAGAAGGTCCGATCTTAACCAAACTTGTGGCGATTGATGATGGGCCCTTGCTGAAGAGGCCTATGCAAAAACTGTCAAGTTTGTAAACATCGCCTCCTGGTGGTGGCAGAAAATTTAAAAAAAAAAGTTACTTTTACAATTTCGGGAATAACTTTTACAGAGATTATCGTATCAAACTCAAAATTGGTAAAAATCACCCAAAACACAAGGTAGATGATGCATGCTCAATATGATGGCGTAGAGTTACATGATGTTGCCATGGTAATGATGCAAAGTCGGATTTTTGCGACAAAAAAACAAACTGCTACAACTTTGCGAATCCTAGTCCAATCTGAACCAAACTTGCTAGGATTGATGATAGTCCAGCCCTGAAGACGTCTATATGAAAATATTCACTTTCAAAAACAGCACCCCCTGGTGACGGAGACAATATGACCTCTGGTATTTGAAGGAATTAATCCTAGAGTTCTTGTGCGATCACCTTTAAACTCGGTGAGGTCACTGTGAACCAGTTGAGGAGCTTAAGTTATCAAAAGTTTTTTAAAATGTCTCATGGTGTACGAGATAGGGGGCGCCAAAGTGGGTGTAAATTCCTATTTTTCACAACAAAAAGCAAAACTCTTATAACTTTGCGATGGAAGATCCAATCCCAACCAAACTTCCTATGATTGATAATGGGTAGTTGCTGAAGGCGACTATATTGCCGAAAACAATACATTTTGAAAACAGCGCCTCCTGGTGGTGGTAGAAAATACTACAAAAAAAAAACTGTTACAACTTTGCCAATCCTGGTCCAATCTGAACCAAACTTGCTAGGATTGTTGATAGTCTGGCCCTGAACAAACCTATGTGAAAATATTTCAAGTCAAAATCAGCGCCCCCTGGTGAAAGTGGACGGGCCAAAAAACTGCTCCACCCCCTAAAACCTGTGGTCCTGAGGAGCACGTTTAATGTACATGCACAAAACTTGGTACACGCGTTCCTTAGGTCACGCCGGTCAAAAAAGTCAGCGTAGCCTATGCTCTAAAACGAACAGGAAAGCCGCCATCTTGGATTGAAAGTAAATGCTTTGCTGATTTTGGCCATTTTGCACCAATGATATTTGAACAGATTTGTCCTAGAACTTTCATGGGATCACCTTCAAACTTGGTGAGGTCACTTTGGACAAGTTGAGGATCCAAAGGTATCAAAATCTTTTCAATAGGTATTATGGCGTAAGAGTAAGGGGCCGGCAAAGTTGGTGAAAATTTTAATGTTTCGCCACAGGCAACAAAACTCTTATAACTTTGCGATAGAAGGTCACATCCCAACCAAATTACCTAGGGTTGATGATGGACCTTTGCTGAATAAGTCTGTGGAAAAACTGTACATTTTTAGCACAGCGCCTCCTTGTGGTAACAGAAAATCCAAAAAATAAACATTTCGGTAATAACTTTTACAGAGTTAATCGTATCAAACTCAAAAATTGGGAAAACATTCAAAACACATGGTCGATTATGCGTGCTTTATATGATAACAAATCGTTCAACGGTGTTGCCACAGCAACACTGCAAAGTCAGATATTTGTGACAAAAAACAAACTGCTACAACTTTGCGAATCCTAGTCCAATCTGAACCAAACTTGCTAGGATTGATGATAGTCCAGCCCTGAAGACGTCTATATGAAAATATTCACTTTCAAAAACAGCACCCCCTGGTGACGGAGACAATATGACCTCTGGTATTTGAAGGAATTAATCCTAGAGTTCTTGTGCGATCACCTTTAAACTCGGTGAGGTCACTGTGAACCAGTTGAGGAGCTTAAGTTATCAAAAGTTTTTTAAAATGTCTCATGGTGTACGAGATAGGGGGCGCCAAAGTGGGTGTAAATTCCTATTTTTCACAACAAAAAGCAAAACTCTTATAACTTTGCGATGGAAGATCCAATCCCAACCAAACTTCCTATGATTGATAATGGGTAGTTGCTGAAGGCGACTATATTGCCGAAAACAATACATTTTGAAAACAGCGCCTCCTGGTGGTGGTAGAAAATACTACAAAAAAAAAACTGTTACAACTTTGCCAATCCTGGTCCAATCTGAACCAAACTTGCTAGGATTGTTGATAGTCTGGCCCTGAACAAACCTATGTGAAAATATTTCAAGTCAAAATCAGCGCCCCCTGGTGAAAGTGGACGGGCCAAAAAACTGCTCCACCCCCTAAAACCTGTGGTCCTGAGGAGCACGTTTAATGTACATGCACAAAACTTGGTACACGCTTTCCTTAGGTCACGCCGGTCAAAAAAGTCAGCGTAGCCTATGCTCTAAAACGAACAGGAAAGCCGCCATCTTGGATTGAAAGTAAATGCTTTGCTGATTTTGGCCATTTTGCACCAATGATATTTGAACAGATTTGTCCTAGAACTTTCATTGGATCACCTTCAAACTTGGTGAGGTCACTTTGGACAAGTTGAGGATCCAAAGGTATCAAAATCTTTTCAATAGGTATTATGGCGTAAGAGTAAGGGGCCGGCAAAGTTGGTGAAAATTTTAATGTTTCACCACAGGCAACAAAACTCTTATAACTTTGCGATAGAAGGTCACATCCCAACCAAATTACCTAGGGTTGATGATGGACCTTTGCTGAAGAAGTCTGTGGAAAAACTGTACATTTTTAGCACAGCGCCTCCTTGTGGTAACAGAAAATCCAAAAATAAACATTTCGGTAATAACTTTTACAGAGTTAATCGTATCAAACTCAAAAATTGGGAAAACATTCAAAACACATGGTCGATTATGCGTGCTTTATATGATAACAAATCGTTCAACGGTGTTGCCACAGCAACACTGCAAAGTCAGATATTTGTGACAAAAAACAAACTATTACAACTTTACGAATCCGAGTCCGATCTGAACCAAACTTGCTCTGATTGATGATAATCTGGCCCTGAAGACGCCTATATGAAAATATTCTCTTTCAAAAACAGCGCCCCCTGGTGACAGCAGACACTATGACACCTGATATTTGAATGAACTAATCCTAGAGTTTTTATGCGATCACCTTGAAAGTTGGTGAGGTCACTGTGAACAAGTTGCCGAGCATAAGTTCCTGAAAGCTTTTTAAAATATCGCTCGGTGTACGAGATAGGGGGCGCCAAAGTTGGTGTTCATTCATATTTTTCACAACAAAAGGTGAAACTCTTACAACCCGTAAAACTTGTCCTCCTGAGGAGCACGTTGAATGTACATGCACAAAACTTGGTACTCACGCATTCCTTAGGTCCAGACGGTCAAAAAAGTCAGCGTAGCCGAAGCTCTAAAACGAACAGGAAAGCCGCCATCTTGGATTGAAAGTAAATTTTTTGCAGATTTTGGCCATTTCGCACCAATGGTATGTGAACGCACTTGTCATAGAGCTTTAAAGGGATCACCTTCAAACTGGTTGAGGTCACTGTGGACAAGTTGAGGATCTAAAGTTATTAAAAGTTTTTTAAAATGTTACATGGTTTTTGAGATAGGGGGCGCCAAATTTGGCGTTCATTCATATTTTTCACAACAAAAGGCGAAACTCCTACAACCCGTAAAACTTATCCTCCTGAGGAGCATGTTGAATGTACATGCACTAAACTTGGTACTCACGCGTTCCTTAGGTCCAGACGGTCAAAAAATTCAAAGCAGCTTATGCTCTAAAACGAACGGGAAAGCCGCCATCCTGGATTGAAAGTAAATTATTTGCTGATTTTGGCCATTTCGCACCAATGGTATGTGAACGCACTTGTCATAGAGCTTTCATGGGATCACCTTCAAACTTGCTGAGGTCACTGTGGACAAGTTGAGGATCTAAAGTTCCTGAAAACTTTTTAATAAGTATCATGGCGTACGAGAAAGGGGGCGTCAAAGTTGGTGAAAATTTAAGATTTTCGCCACATGCAACAAAACTCTTATAACTTTGCGATAGAAGGTCCGATATTAACCAAACAAGTGACAATCGATGATGGGCCCTTGCTAAAGATGTCTATGCAAAAACTGTAAATTTTGAAAACATCGCCTCCTGGTGGTGGCAAACACTAGGAAGTCTGGTATTTCGCAACACACAACAAACTCTTATAACTTTGCGATTGAAGGTCAGATCTTAACCAAACTTGTGATGATAGATGATGGGCTTTTGCTAAAGATGCCTATGCAAAAACTGTAAATTTTGGAAACAGCGCCACCTGGTGGTAACAGAAAGTACAAGTTCACAATTTCCCTTATAACTTTAACAAATTTCCTTGTATCAAACTCAAAATTTGGGAAAACATTCAAAACACATGGTAGATGATGCGTGCCTAATATGATAACAAATTGTTCAACAGTGTTGCAATGACAACACTGCAAAGTCAGATATTTGCGACAAAAAACAAACTGCTACCACTTTGCGAATGCTATTCCAATCCGAACCAAACTTGCTAGGATTGATGATAGTCAATCCCTGAAGATGCCTGTATGAAAATATTCACTTTCAAAAACAGTGCCCCCTGTTGACGGCAGACAATATGACGTCTGGTATTTCGCTACAACAACAAACTCTTATAACTTTGCGATGGAAGGTCAGATCTTAACCAAACTCGTGACGATCGATGATGGGATCTTGCTGAAGATGCTTGTGCAAAAACTGTACATTTTGAAAACAGCGCCTTCTGGTGGTAACATAAAATACAAGTTCACAATTTCCCTTATAACTTTAACAAATTTCATTGTATCATACTCAAAATGAATGAAAACATGTAAAACACATGGTAGATGATGCTTGCTGAATATGATAACAAATCGTTCAACGGTGTTGACATAAGAACACTGCACAGGATCCACTCTACTGAGTGGTTCGTCAGTGCAGTAACCTTTGTTCGCCACATGATGGAGGCATTTGCCTACAAATCTATCAAATCTAACATTTACAGTTTCTCATGCTGCTCTGAAAGGGAAAGATGGGGCAAAAGGTACTGCAAGAGGGGCCAAGGAAAAAAAAACAGGGAAAATGGGAAGAGCGAAAAAGTAACAGAGGGAAAAAAGAGAAAATGCACCCTAAATTCTTATACCATCAGATGTTCTATCACAAAAATAACTAGTTATTTCTAAAATTCAGCTTCAATTCTGATACCATCAGTTGTTTTTCACAAAAATAACAACTTATAGACAAAATCACACTGTTAGACCTCAGACCCGCCCTGAACATGTCTGTAAAGGATGACCTCCTTACAGGAAGTACAACTCCCGAAACAGGAAGTAAAGTCTGACATTCTCCGATCCACACGAAACTTGTTATGTAAGTCAAGGTACCTTCCCTAAACACGTTTACGGACACGCCTTTCACCCAACAGGAAGACGGCCATTTTAAAAGGACACGCCTGACATTGCGCGGGGATGCAGCTGAAAATAACCTGTACCACAAGCGGTGAATGAACGGAAGATGAGGAAGAGGACTCGCGCTGCGACGTGGACGCACAGGGACTCGCGAGCCGTCAAGCTCGAACCCGTTGATTACCGCTTGCGGTACTAGTTCTTCTTCTTCTTCCTCTTCACCAAAGTAAATCGCGTTTTAGAGGCCCTGAACATGCCCCAAAACTCACCAATTTTTGCAAGCGCATCAGACCTGGTGTAAATTTACGTTTATTACTGTTTCGGGGAATGTGCGTTAAAAAATGAAAGTGGGCGGGGCAAATAACTGCTCCACCCCCTAAAACTTGTGGGCCTGAGGAGCACGTTTAATGTACATGCACGAAACTTGGTACACGCGTTCCTTAGGTCGGGACGGTCAAAAAAGTCAGCGTAGCCTATGCTCTAAAACGAACAGGAAAGCCGCCATCTTGGATTGAAAATTCATTTTTTGCCGATTTTGGCCATATCGCACCATCGGTATTTGAACGAACTTGTCCTAGAGCTTACATGGGATCACATTCAAACTTGGTGAGGTCACTTTGGACAAGTTGAGGATCTAAAGTTGCTAAAAACTTTTTAATAAGTATCATGGCGTACGAGAAAGGGGCCGGCAAAGTTGGTGAAAATTTTTATTTTTCGCCACAGGCAACAAAACTCTTATAACTTTGCGATAGAAGGTCACTTCCCAACCAAATTACCTAGGGTTGATGATGGACCATTGCTGAAGAAGTCTGTGGAAAAACTGTACATTTTTAGCACAGCGCCTCCTTGTGGTAACAGAAAATACAACAAATACACAATTTCGGTAATAACTTTTACATATTTGATTGTATCAAACTCAAAATTTGTGACAACATTTAAAACACATGAAAGATGATGCGTGCTTATTATGATAACAAATGGTTCAACGGTGCTGCCATAGCAACACTGCAAAGTCAGATATTTGTGACAAAAAAACAAACTGCTACAACTTTGCGAATCTGAGTCCAATCTGAACCAAACTTGCTAGGATTGATGATAGTCCGGCCCTGAAGACACCTATATGAAAATATTCACTTTCAAAAACAGCGCCCCCTTGTGACAGCAGACACTATGACACCTGATATTTGAATGAACTTGTCCTAGAGTTTTTGTGCGATCACCTTGAAAATTGGTGAGGTCACTGTGAACAAGTTGCCGAGCATAAGTTCCTGAAAGCTTTTTAAAATGTCGCTCGGTGTACGAGATAGGGGGCGCCAAAGTTGGTGTTCATTCATATTTTTCACAACAAAAGGCAAAACTCTTACAACCCGTAAAACTTGTCCTCCTGAGGAGCACGTTGAATGTACATGCACAAAACTTGGTACTCACGCGTTCGTTAGGTCCAGACGGTCAAAAAAGTCAGCGTAGCCGAACCTCTAAAACGAACAGGAAAGCCGCCATTTTGGATTGAAAGTACATTTTTTGCAGATTTTGGCCATTTCGCACCAATGGTATGTGAACGCACTTGTCATAGAGCTTTCATGGGATCACCTTGAAACTTTGTGAGGTCACTGTGAACAAGTTGAGGATCCAAAGGTATCAAAATCTTTTCATTAAGTATCACGGCGAACAAGAAGAAGGTCAGGAAAGTTGGCGAAAATCACGATTCCTCGCAACACACAACAATCTCTTATAACTTTGCCATGGAAGGTCAGATATTAACCAAACAAGTGACAATCGATGATGGGCCCTTGCTAAAGATGTCTATGCAAAAACTGTAAATTTTGAAAACATCGCCTCCTGGTGGTGGCAAACACTAGGAAGTCTGGTATTTCGCAACACACAACAAACTCTTATAACTTTGCGATTGAAGGTCAGATCTTAACCAAACTTGTGATGATCGATGATGGGCTTTTGCTGAAGATGCCTATGCAAAAACTGTAAATTTTGGAAACAGCGCCACCTGGTGGTAACAGAAAGTACAAGTTCACAATTTCCCTTATAACTTTAACAAATTTCCTTGTATCAAACTCAAAATTTGGGAAAACATTCAAAACACATGGTAGATGATGCGTGCCTAATATGATAACAAATTAATCAACAGTGTTGCCATGACAACACTGCAAAGTCAGATATTTGCGACAAAAAACAAACTGCTACCACTTTGCGAATACTATTCCAATCTGAACCAAACTTGCTAGGATTGATGATATTCAATCCCTGAAGATGCCTATGTGAAAATATTCACTTTCAAAAACAGTGCCCCCTGTTGACGGCAGACAATATGACGTCTGGTATTTCGCTACAACAACAAACTCTTATAACTTTGCGATGGAAGGTCAGATCTTAACCAAACTGTGACGATCGATGATGGGATATTGCTGAAGATGCTTATGCAAAAACTGTACATTTTGAAAACAGCGCCTTCTGGTGGTAACAGAAAATACAATTTCACAATTTCCCTTATAACTTTAACAAATGTCATTGTATCATACTCCAAATGAATGAAAACATGTAAAACACATGGTAGATGATGCTTGCTGAATATGATAACAAATCGTTCAACGGTTTTGCCTGGCAAAAATGCAAAGGATTCCCTCAACTGAGTGTTTTGTTCATGCAGTAACCATTGTTCGCCACATGATGGAGGCATTTGCCTACAAATCTATCAAATCTAACATTTACAGTTTCTCATGCTGCTCTAATTGGGATTGTTGTATCCACTTGAAACTTGATACATGAGACCTCAGACCCGTCCGGAACATGTCTGTAAAGCAGTAATGCCAAAGTCAAATACACGGGGGGCCAAAATAAAAAAAATGGTACAGGTGGAGGGTTAAATATTTATTAAAACTTGCAATTACTGCACATATTGAACCAATACCAATACAAAAGCCTATATTGCTCTCAATCATTAAATTAATTAAATTAAATTAAATTAAATTAAATTAAATTAAATGAAGCAAAATATAAATAAAATCAGTTGCAATATTTTCTTAAGGCTCTTTCAGTAACAAATTGAAAACATTTTTCCTTCTTCTTTTTAACAGGTAAACAGCAAAATGTTATTTTCCTTCAAAGCTCAATGGCAAGATAAATGCAAAAATGAAACAGCATGTTACAAAACAAATCAGTGTGCTGCTCTGATCCTCACCAATGTTTGTCTTTTATAATAAAATTAGAAGTTAATGCAAACTTGAAAAGTGCAAAACAGTTGCAAGTTTCATAGTGCCTTCTTAAGTTATATTCTTTCATAACGACACACTGTCTCCACACACAAGACACACAGGCTTTCCTTTTACTTCGGTGAACATTATTCTGCCTCCCACCTGTCTTGAAAACCCTGTTTTCACCGTCTACTTTTCTATTTGTCTATTTGGGGGAGAGGGAGATGAAAAATGACAGCAATGTTTAGTCCTCCACTGTGACTGTGATGCTGTTCATGAATGATGACACGGGATCGCACTCGCAGTGCATCTTGGGATTTGTAGTATTATGGTGCTGAGGGCACATAATAGTGCAAGCCGGTTTTAATAGTAATTCAAAATCATCCCGCGGGCAGACATAACTCATTCACGGGCCTTGATTCTGACATATGTGCTGTAAAGGATAACCTCCCTACAGGAAGTAGAACTCCCGAAACAGGAAGTCAAGTCTAACATTTTCCAATCTTCACAAAACTTGATATGTGAGTCAAAGGAACGTCCCTGAACACGTTTACGGACACACCTTTCACCAAACAGGAAGTCGGCCATTTTAAACAGGAAGTGCCATCTAACTTAGCACATGGACGCTGAAAATAGTCTAAGCTGAAAATTACTACTGCCGCAAGCGGTGAATGAACGGAAGATGAGCTAGACGTCTCGCACGGCGAGGTGGGCGCAGGGAGACCCGCGAGCCGTCAAGCTCGAACCCGTTGATTACCGCTTGCGGTACTAGTTATTATTATTATTCTTATTATTCCCCCAAATGAATCGCCTTTTTGAGGCCTTTCCCATACCCCAAAACTCACCAATTTTTGTGACCGCATCAATCCTGGTGTAAATTTACGTCTGAAAAAGGTTCGGGGAATGTGCGTCGAAAATTGAATGTGGGAGGGGCCAATAAGTGCGGCGCCACCTGTCCAAATTCACCATGACCAACACAAATATCGCACATGCACGAAATTCGGTACACATGTGTAGTGGGTCAGGATGAAGAAAAAATTACATTATGACCATGATCCAAACCCAACAGGAAATCCGCCATCTTGGGTTGATTGGCGATTTTTTGGCGATTTTGGCGAATTCGCAGCAATGGTATTTGAACTAACTCCTCCTAGACTTTTCGTGCGATCACCTTCAAACTTGGTGAGGTCCCTGTGGACCAGTTGAGGAGCTCACGGTATCAAAAGTTTTTTCAAATGTCGCATGGCGCGCGAGATAGGGGGCGGCAAAGTCTGTGATGATTCTGATGTTTCGCATCAGAAAAACAAAACTCATATAACTTTGCGATGGAAGGTCCGATCCGAACCAAACTTGCTACCATTGATGATGGGCCATGGCTAAAGACGTCTATGAAAAAACGGTGAAGTTTGAAAACAGCGCCTCCTTGTGGTGAAAGAAAATACACCAAAAAAAAGTTTTTTTACGATTTCGGGAATAACTTTTACACAGATAATCGTACCGCACTCAAAATTGGTGACAACAGTCAAAACACATGGTAGATGATGCGTGATCAATATGACGACAAATCGTTTAACGGTGTTGCCATGGCAACGACGCAAAGTCGGATTTTTGGGACAAAAAATCAAACTGCTACAACTTCGCGAATCCTGGTCCGATCTGAACCAAACTTGCTAGGATTGATGACAGTCCGGCCCTAAAGACGTCTATATGAAAATATTCAATTTCGAAAACAGCGCCCCCTGGTGACAGCAGACAGTATGACAGCTTGTATTTCAATTATCTCCTCCTAGAGCTTTTGTGCGATCACCTTCAAACTTGGTGAGATCCATGTGGACGAGTTGAGCATCAAAAGTTATCAAAAGCTTTTTAAAATATTGTATGGCGTACGAGATAGGGGGCGCCAAAATTGGAGATAATAATAATTTTTCACAACAGACAATGAAACTCTTATAACTTTGCGATGGAAGGTCTGATCCCAACCAAACTTGCTATAGTTGATGATGGTTAGTTCCTGAAGACGACTGTGTTGCTGAAACGGTACATTTTGAAAACAGCGCCTCCTGGTGGTGGTAGAAAATTCTAAAAAAACAAACTGTTACAGCTTTGCCAATCCTGGTCCGATCTTAACCAAAGTTGCTGGGATTGATGACAGTCCGGCCCTGAACACGTCTATATGAAAATATTAATTTTCAAATACAGCGCCCCCTGGTGACAGCAGACAGAATTACATTTATAGTTTTTGATGCTGCTCCAACAGGGATTGGTGTATCCACTTGAAACTTAGTATGTGGGACCCCAGACCCTTCCTCAACATGTCCGTAAAAGGTCACCTCCCTACAGGAAGTGGAACGCCCGAAACAGGAAGTAAAGTCTTACATTGTCCGATTGACACAAAACTAGATATGTGAGTTACGGGACCTTCCCTGAACATGTTTCCAGAGACGAACAGGAAGTCGGCCATTTTAAACAGGAAGTGCCCTATAACTTTGCCATACGTTGCCGATCCCCCCCGAAATTTGGATCGACATGTGCGGAGACGCCGCTGAAAATAACTAGTACTGAAAATAACTAGTACCGCGCGCGGTGAATGAACGGGTGAGAGCGCGAGGCACGCGGGGAGCCGTGGCACACGGCGACCCGCGTGGGTCGGCTCGAACCCGTTCAGAACCGCGCGCGGTACTAGTTATTTTTATTATTATTATTCTTATTATTCCCCCAAATGAATTGCCTTTTTGAGGCCTTTCCCATACCCCAAAACTCACAGATTTTTGTGACCGCATCAATCCTGGTGTAAATTTACGTCTGAAAAAGGTTCGGGGAATGTGCGTCGAAAATTGAATGTGGGAGGGGCCAATAAGTGCGGCGCCACCTGTCCAAATTCACCATGACCAACACAAATATCGCACATGCACGAAATTCGGTACACATGTGTAGTGGGTCAGGATGAAGAAAAAATTACATTATGACCATGATCCAAACCCAACAGGAAATCCGCCATCTTGGGTTGATTGGCCATTTTTTGGCGATTTTGGCGAATTCGCAGCAATGGTATTTGAACTAACTCCTCCTAGAGTTTTCGTGCGATCACCTTCAAACTTGGTGAGGTCCCTGTGGACCAGTTGAGGAGCTTACAGTATCAAAAGTTTTTTCAAATGTTGCATGGCGCACGAGATAGGGGGCGGCAAAGTTCGTGATGATTCTAAAGTTTCGCATCAGAAAAACAAAACTCTTATAACTTTGCGATGGAAGGTCCGATCCGAACCAAACTTGCTACCATTGATGATGGGCCATGGCTGAAGACGTCTATGAAAAAACGGTGAAGTTTGAAAACAGCGCCTCCTTGTTGTGAAAGAAAATACACAAAAAAAAAGTTTTTTTACGATTTCGGGAATAACTTTTACACAGATAATCGTACCGCACTCAAAATTGGTGACAACAGTCAAAACA
>NW_025321005.1:0-7627 GCF_019176455.1 Solea senegalensis | reverse complement strand
TGCTGTGGTAGAATTGGAAAGCGTATTGCCCCAAGCGTATTTACAAGGGGCTTGTCCCCAACCCCCCCCCCGTGTGGTCACGTGTAGGTAGACCGTGTCATAAACCTGGTTTTTGATGATGCAGATGTCGGACCACACAGTCGTACGAATCACACACTCGGCTCATTTGATATCATTCTCTCTAGACTTCAGGACGTGGCACCGGCACTCCCTCGCAGCGGGATCACGACCTCCAAAAAGAAAACCTCAAGCTCGCCTCCGAGAACCTGGAGCTGCGCTTTAAGCTGGAGCAAAGCAACGTGGACTTACCGAGACTCAAGGTGCGTGTGCCGCGAAGTCTTGTGTCAGTGTTTGATATCAGAAGTCATCGTGAGGCTTGTTTTCCTTTATTTTTGTGCAGAATCAAGTTGCAGACCTGAAGGAGATATGCACTGCTCTGAAAAAGGAAAATGCTGAGGTGAAGAAAAAGCTGGCCCATGTGCATGGAGTAAGTTAATGCTGAGTTGTGTGAATAAAAGCCAGCGAGTGAGTGAGTGAGGCGACATCCACAGTCCTCCATATTCATTTAAAAGAGCAGAAAGTTCGATGCTCTCTTATGCTCACAAAGAGACGTTCCACGTGCTCCACGTTATCTTGCCAGGAAGTTGTAAGTCCATTGACTGTACTGTCAATGTTTAGCAGAACATGTATTGAAGCTATTGCAGTTCGGTAATCGCTTAATTGTGATGAAATTGTATTTAGAGAGCAGCAATTCAACTTCTTTTTATTATTATTTTATTTCTCAGGCTGGCCAGAGTGGTAAAACTGTACCTGAACTGGAGAAAACCATTGGGCTGATGAAGAAGGTGGTGGAGAGGGTACAGAGAGAAAATGAGACCCTGAAGAGGTCGAGCGCGTCCGCGAATAAAGACCGAGCCGCTGCTTTGAAGCAGGAAAATGAGAAACTAAAGGTTGTCGACCACCATCTTTAGCGCTGCTCTTTATCCTTTTTGTCGTCTTTGTTCTGACTGACACTCGCTGGTGTTTTCCAGGCCGACTATGAGAAGCTAAAGAGTCAAAGTGAGGCTGAGCTGAATTCCAAACTGGAATCCAAAACCAAAGGACTGGAGAAAATCGTGATGGAAAACGAACACCTGCGCAAGCGCATCAAAAGGGTAACGATGCATTTTAGTTCCGACAATAACGGTGTAACATTCGATGAAAAATGTTTGGAAAGGTATTTTACTCTTGCAAGTGGTTCATTGTTTGGTTAGAAAGTGTTCCTGTTGTCTCACCTGTGCATGTTTCATATTGCTAACAGGAAGCGGAGACTGCCGAGAGGCTGAGAGCCACCAAAATGAATCTGGAGGTGAATAACGCGAAGCTCGAGGCAAAGCTGGAAGAAACCGACAAGCGGCTTCTCGCAGCTCTGTCCTCGCCGCTCACAGAGGGAGCAGACAAGAACTGGAAGGCGTCTGTCGTAACAAGGTCAGCTTATCCGAGAGGGGCTTTGAACAGGTTGAAACACTCCTACTATCCCTGAGGGGTGGGGTTATCCAGTCACATGACATCAGAAAATCAATACAAAAAATGATTCCTCTATTCTGTTGTTTACAGAAATCCTTCTTTCCGTCATTTCCCTGAGTCGGTTTACACCTTCTCATTCGTGCCTTACCTTTCTTTCCCAGTGGGATGTGAAGATTGTGAGCCAGATTGTGGTTTTGTCTTCCGTCTGCAGAATGTATGAAAACAAAATGAAGGAACTGGAGACGGCGCTCTCACAGAAGACCTCGAGCCTCGCCGAGCTCAAACACCAGCTGAAGGAGGCGAAGGAGCGGGAGGATGGAGCTCAAACAAGCATCTGGGGGCTTGAAGATCAGGTACGTGCAAAACCTAAACCATACAGTCCAAGCGGAGTAGGGCTTTCTTTACTGCCTCTACTGGTCACTCTATGCATCACGCACTGTGTCAATATGGTGTTTAAATCCTGCTTCCTCAGGTTGACAAGTTAAAAAGCAGATCGACTGCCTCAGAGAGTGAAACGAGACTCGCCAAAGAGTTCCAGGCAATGAGGTACTTTATCTTTCCACACATAACTTCTGTTATTGTCACATGACTATAGAAAGTTTTTGAGCTAAATGAGCTAAAGAATTCATTGCCATAGATTATACTGAAGAGTTTCAGCAGCCAACCACAAGAAATAGATGCTTGGTGCTTACGTAAGGTAACGGAAGTGCAAAGTAGGATTTTCTGTTTTAACAAATGTATTAAACCACCACTCAAAGCCACAGCTGCCCTAAATTAACAGCACTGGTAATTGTTAAAATCATTTTTTACATTTCTCTAAAGGTTAATACACCAGTATGTAGAAGCTCTTTTAACCAAAATGATATTTTTAATGCTTTAAAAAAGAATTATTGTTCTGTATGAATTATCAAATGTATTGTTTTACAAAAAAAAAACAGGAAAAGATTGTAAAGTATATGATTATTTCTTCATTAAGATGTCAAATTGTTGTTATTTATTTGCATTCCTGAACAGAAACATGAGTTTTAGTGGTTGAATGTTGTGCTTGATTCATTTCTGACTTCTCAGAGACAAAAAGGGGAATTCAATTTGTCATTTGCCAAATAAATAAAACAATACCCTTTTTAGTTTTGAAGGATTTCTAAAGTATTTGTTACAATACATTTGTTTACCCTGCAAATAAAGACAAAACACAATATTTGCATAGTTCCACAGTGCACTTTTAATTAAGGGACCTTTTAACAGGCTTCATTTCTCAGACATATAATGTATGTGTTGGAAATGGTGAGATTATTATGCTCACATTTGCTCTCCGTGAGTAGAGAATATAAGAATACATGCCAGTGGTTTTGTCTTGAAAACTGAAAACCAGGAACATGACGATACAAAGTGAATGACGCCCTCTTTGTCTCTCCAAGTTACCGTCTGTCACAAAAACAATTACCGTCTGGAAAACACCTTGAATGTGTCATCACGCGTACTGTAAAGCACACGGACATCCTCGGACATCTGGCTTGTGTCTTTAGTGTCAAACGGTACAATCTGTATTCACTCTCATGTCAGACGACTGCAGAAATCAAACCCTTGTCAAGTATTTTCTCACTGTGATTTTACATCATGGCACACAGTGAGACAAACATATTGAAATAATCTCACTTTCTACTAAGATAGAAATGACCTTTATTTATGTTACCGTTATGACCAAAGGTTGCTGAACACCGAGCTGCAGAAGGAGAACGCGGCTCTGAAGCAAAGACTGGACAAGCACAGTGAGCGCTACGGAGAGGCGTCTCCCAAACTCGGTGAGACTCCAAATCGCCACTGATGTTGTGTTGTAGCCTGTATAATCAAACGTTACCATTCATTTTGATGAAAAGTCCTCACCAGATGTCGATCGAGACGAAAGTCCACTGTCCTGCACGCTTACGGTTCCAAAATCATGATTTCTAAAAGAATAATATTATTTAAAGCTGCAGTGATTTCTTCTTCGTTTTTGATTCATTATGGGATTTTGGTTGCGGTGTTTCCAAAATCCTGAACGATGACTTTAATGACGTTCCACTTTCTTATTTTCTTAACGTATTGTACTGCAAGTGACGTGACGTGTTTCTCTCCTCGCGCCGATAGATGAGGGAACGCTGGCAAACCTCCTGCAGGCGGCGGAAAGCGAGAAAGCCAAACTCCAAACCGAGGTGAGCAGGCTGACGAAAGCGCTGGAGAACTTTGACCCGTCGTTTTTTGAGGAGCTTGAGGACTTGAAGTACAACTACAACGTGGAGGTGAAGAAGAACATTCTGCTGGAGCGAGAGCTGAGGAAAGTGTGCGGTCAGTTTGGTGTCGAGGTTCAAATGCCCCATGTGTCCATCAGTTAACTCGGGGGTCACCACGACTGTTCCCACTACACCCATATCATACACTTTTAGGCTTTAAAAATCCACTATGTCCTTAGCAACTGAGGTCATCTTCTGCCGTGATGTTGTTTTATACGAGACACTCACGAAAAAGTGACGACTGACTTGTTAAGCAGTTATTTTTGGTGTAACTGAATCATTAGAATCAGAACTGAACTGAACTGAAATACAGTGGGAGCGGAAAGGGGTTGTGTTTCGGCTCGCAATCGCCGGCTTTCGGTGGTGCGGACGCTACATTAACCAGACTTCTCTGTTAAATATTGAGATTTGAGACATTTCCTTGCTAAATGTTGGAGATGAACATGTTTTCAGGATTTTCAAATCTACACTTTGGCATTGTTCGGTTTGATGCTGGTGCAGAGTCTAGCCGTGCCGAGCCAAGTCGTGCTGGAACTGTGTCGTGGAAAAGTGCCAAAAGAGGCTCCAAAAACACACAACCGTTCTTATTTTTTTTCAGGTGATTAAAACATAGAAATGTAAAATAAAAATACATGTATGACTTTAAATATTTCAATTTCTGTTGATACATTCCTCCTAAATCTAAATGATCAGTTTAACCTTCATGAAATTAAAGTTTTTTTCTTGTAGTAGATTTGATATTTATTGGCAAATGTCTTTGTTAGAAGATTGTAAAGTACAGTATGGCTGCTTTAGCCTCTTTCTGAAGTTTGTATCAATGTAAGATAATTCCCTAGTGATTTAAAGAATTGTAGCATATTAATAAGAGGTTTATATTTGTTCAAACACATTGTCCTTCTATGTGAATGTCAATAAAGCAGCGTTGATACGATCACCTTCACATCTTTGACCTTTTAATTCTTTACTTAGGCAGTGAAACAAGTGTCGGATAAGATAGAGTATTTATTTACAGTATATTATTATATGACTCACAGTAAATGTCCAGCTGCCCAGCCATTTGTTACACGAAGAGGTACATTCCGATATCGCAGTAAGACTGAATAAATTGTGTTGTGCTAACCTGAGTATTTGAATTTTTACTGAGGCCTTCAGGAAGTTCTCCAAGATATAAACAGTTAAAGGAGAAATCAAATATTATGCCTCCACAATTACAGTGCTGTGAAAAAGTATTTGTCCCCTTCCTGATTTCTTATTTTTTTTGCATGTTTGTCACACTTAAATGTTTCAGATTATCAAACAAATTTAAATATTAGACAAAGATAACCCAAGTAAACACAAAATGCAGTTTTTAAGTGATGACTTTATTTATTACGGGGAAAAAAACTATCCAAACCTACATGGCCCCAAGTGTAAAATCATGAGGTAACTGTGGTTAGTCACATTTTTTGGAAAATTTCACTTGCCACATCCAGGCCTGATTACTGCCAGACCTATTGAATCAAGAGATCAGTTAAATAGAACCTGTCAGACAAAGTGAAGTCAGCCAAAAGATCCCAAAAAAGGAAGACATCATGCTGCGATCTAAAGCAGTGTTTCCCAACCCTGGTCCTCAGGGAACACTGCCCTGCATGTTTTAGATGTTGCCCCCTCCAACACACCTGATTCAGATGAACAGCTCGTTACCAGGCTTCTGCAGAGTTGTAAAAAAGTTGTAAGCCTTGTTGTTTGTACATTCTTTGGTAAATAATAACAATAAAAAACCTTCTAAATGGCTAAAGAAAACCAAAATGAAGACTTTGGAGTAGCCTAGTCAAAGTCCTGACCTGAATCCTATTGAGATGCTGTGGCATGACCTTAAAAAGGCGGTTAATGCCCAAAAACCCTCAAATGTGCATTACAACAATTCTGCAAAAATGACTGGGCCAAAATTCCTCTACAGCGATCAGGGTACAATCCGGGTATCATTCGTTTTTCAAAATAAAACCAGCAATGAAAAAACGACTTGTTTTCTCAATATTCGTTTACATAAATCAAAATGAAAAAACGGATAACGACTGGTTTTTCCAATTTCCGATTTTGTGCTGAAATGAAAAACGGAAAAAAACGGATAACGAGAGTTTTTTTGATAAATGCAAGAAACGTGACCCGGAAGTGACCTGTGACCGGACAAGACAAGAAGAAGACGACCTGTGATCGGGAAGGGAAGCGTAAGATTGGGACAACGACAAAAACGTAAAAAATGACATTTATGTTCTTTTTAACGGGAGTAAGAGAGTTACTCTGAAGCCACAAACTGCGGTCAAATGAACCGTCATTCGTCTTCGCGTGGTCAAGCCATCCGCAACAACGTTTTTAAGTGCGCCCGTGTAGTCAAACTTAAGGTGAATGCTGGGAGTCGACTGATGTCAGCGCTCGTCTGATACCGAGCGAGATCACTTCCGGTTTTCAAAATTACATTACATGTCATTTAGCAGACGATCCAAAGCGACTTACAATGGAATCAAGTACAATTAGCCAGGGGTTGAATCGAACTTGCGACCATGATGTCTTTAGTACACAAGGTAGGGTCTTAACCACTGAGCCACACCCCCCCTAAAATAAGACGTTACTAAGACGAGTGCAATCAATCGAGCTGACATTGATTTTTACTGTATTATAACAACACATTGGCCCATAAGTTGTTGACAAAGTTGACCTCAGGAGCATGCTGACTATTCCCTCACTCATTATCAAACAATTTTGCTGTATCTCTACCAGCATATTGTTTCACAGTTGTACATGTTATGTTTACAATATTTTTTTTTTGTATTGTATTGCTGCTGTGTCATAACAATTTCCTCTCGGGGATGAATAAAGTATTTATATTCTATTCTATTCTATCATTTTTGAGAAATTAAGCCTCAAAGTGCAAGAGCAGCTCCACCTGAAATTAATCAATGTTCATGTTCTCATTGAAATCCTGCCACCTGCTGGACGAGCGTTTCCCCTTCATCAAGCTGCTGAAAGGATCCTCTTGTAGTTCTTACCTTAAAAGTATTAACATAGATGATTCATTTCAAAGGTTGTGTGTAAACTGTCACAATTGTTTACTGTCATGAGACTGTTACTGTAGAGAATGGAGTGCATTTCACAGTTGGACATAAAAGCGAATTGGTTCAACACTAACTTTTTTTTTCTTAATATTATTTCACTTGCGCACCTTAGCATCACCAAAGATGGACAATCACAGTATAAGCAGTTGAGTTAAAGTCATAGTATAGTATGTCGTCCAAAATGTGACAAAAATGTCATAGTATAGTATGTCGTCCAAAATCACTCAAAAAAGTCATAGTATAGTATGTCGTCCAAAACAAGTAAAAAAAGTCATAGTATAGTATGTTGTCCAAAATCACTCAAAAATGTCATAAAATGTCATAGTATAGTATGTCGTCCAAATGTGACAAAAAGTCATAGTATAGTATGTCGTCCAAAATAAGACAAAAAGTCATAGTATAGTATGTTGTCAAAAATGAGGCAAAAAAGTCATAATTTAGTATGTCGTCCAAAATGTGACTAAAAAGTCATAGTTTAATATGTTGTCAAAAATTTAATAAAAATGTCATAGGTTAGTATATTGTCCAAAATGCGACAAAAAAGTCATAGTTTAGTATGTTGTCCAAAATGTGACTAAAAGGTCATAGGTTAGTATGTCGTCCAAAATGTGGCAAAAATGTCATAGGTTAGTATGTCGTCCAAAATGTGGCAAAAAGTCATAATTTAGTATGTCGTCCAAAATTTGATAAAAAAGTGATAGTTTAGTATGTTGTCCAAAATGTGACTAAAAAGTCATAATTTAGTATGTCGTACAAAAT
>NW_025321004.1:0-37921 GCF_019176455.1 Solea senegalensis | reverse complement strand
AAAAGTCATACTATAGTATGTCGGCCCAAAATCACTAAAAAATTCATAGTATAGTATGTCGTCAAAATGAGACAAAAAGTCATAGTATAGTATGTCGTCCAAAATGAGACAAAAATGTCATACTATAGAATGACGCCCAAATGAGACAAAAAGTCACAGTATAGTATGTCAAAAAATGAGACAAAAAGTCAAAGTACAGCATGTCGTCCAAAATCACTCAAAAATCTCATAGTACAGCATGTTGTCCAAAATCTGCAAAAAATGTCATAGTATAGTATGTCGTCCAAAATCACTAAAAAAAGCCATAGTATAGTATGTTGTTCAAAATCAGTCAAAAAAGTCATACTATATAGTATGTCTTCCAAAATAAGTCAAAAAGGTTATACCATAGTATGTGGTGGTCAAAAAGTCTTACTATAGGATGACGTCCAAAATGAGACAAAAAAGTCATAGTATAGTATATAGTCCACAAAATGAAAAAAAGTCATAGTGTAGTATGTTGTCCAAAATGTGACAAAAAGTCATAGTATAGTGTGTCATCCAAATTTTGACAAAAAAGTTATAGTTTGGTATGTCGTCTAAAATGTGACAAAAATTTCAGTGTAGTATTTTGTCCAAAATTTGAGATAAATTTCATAAATGTCACTCTCTCCCTCTCACTGTCTTTCTGTAGCCATTGATCTGAAGAACGGCAGTGGCTCGCTGCATAAAGGTCCTGGCGGTGGGAAAGCAGATGTGACCTTGACGGTGTCTGATGAAGACTTCATGGACGTGGTGCAGGGGAAACTCAACCCTCAGAAGGTGAAGTATCCAGGAGACTTCACTTACTGTGGCTCTAGTTTGATGTGACCTGCATTAACAAATGCCGCTTTTCCACTAAATGGTCCTGGCACGCCTCACCTTGGCTGGGCTCTACACGGTTTGGTTGGTTTTCCATTACAATAGTACTTCCACATCGTGGGCGGGAAACTGTCGAACACACACTAACTAGTGACTTGTAAAGCAGTTGTTTTCGATGTACTGAATCATTAGAATCAGTTAATTAAAACAATAGTTTGTTCAGTACTCCCTCCAAAGACTCCGTCTGTCACTAAATACAGCAGACTCCTCAGTTAAATATTGAGAATTTAGATATTTCCATGTTAAATGTTGGAGATTCAGGATTTTAAAGTCTTTTTAACTGATCTACAGCATTGTTCAGTCTGATTCTTGTGTCGGATGTCTTGCTCATGACTAGAGCTGCAATTAATGATTATTTTCTCGATGAATCGTTTGGTTCATAAAATGTCAGAAAACCTTAAAAAAAATGTTGATCAGTTTATCAAACCTAGAAATAATGAGTTTATCAAATGTCTTGTTTTGCTCACAAACCAAAATGATTCACTTTTATTTCTTTGTTATCTGGAGCAAAGACACAAAGAAAATATTCACATTTAAGAAGCTGAAACAATCAGAAATCTTGTTTTAGTCATGAAAAAAGCTTCAAACCAATTAATCGATTATCAAAATGTTGATGATTAATAATTGAGTAATTACTCCTCTGTACTTAAATATCAGGACTGTTCATTATGAAACTGCATATCAGTCAGTCCTGCAAATATTTCACAATAATACGTTGGTAGAAATACCTGGTACTAACTAAAACTAAACTAAAACTTTACCACTTCTCATCATCACACACACAAGATTTTAGGATTTCTCTGTCAAAACAATAACAACATACCTAGTTTGGCGACATCAAGAAAACAGCGTGGGATCAGGGGACTCGTCTCGTTTGATTCCTCTGTGCGTTTGCTCTTTAGGGAGAGAGCACAATGAGAATGAGAAACAGAACCATGCAGCAAATGTCCATGAAAATGGAAAAAACAAGAGACACAAAACACACTGGCTAACTACAAGTCCAGATTTTGTCCCGGTTTTGTCCCCATTGATTTCTTCAACAAAATATACAACATTAGCCTCATTGTTTTTAGATGTCTGAAAACACAAATGCTTCATATTGTATTTTTAAAACGTTTATTTTGATTAAAGTGTCTTTTGATCTGTGAAGACTTCTCCCTTGATCTCATCACTTAGATTAAACAATGGAAGGCAGCGACCCATCAGACCAAGTTCAGAAAGCACTCTGACTGGCTAATCAATAGACGTTACTTATTATGTCAGTACTATCTCATCCGTCACAGAGTGGCCATCGCACAACACAATTTATATGCTTCCTGGAGCAGTGATATTGATCTGTGTGTGTGTAGACTGTGGTGCTGCTGCTGAAGGTCCCTCGTGCAGGGTCTTTCTCCAGCTGAAAAGATCACTTGGTGGAGTTGAAAGGGAAACAGCGAGGGTTGTCGTCATAACCACTCCCCTGATTGATTTTCTAGCCGAGGATCGCGCGGCACATCCTCGATAGTTCAGCTCATCAATTAAGAGACTTTTTCTATATATATATATATATATATATATATATATATTTACTGTTCTGCCCCCAAAGGAAACGTGAAATTGTGCTCAAGTGCAGGTTGATGCACCCGGATGACCCCCGTCTGACCCCTCCCTGTACTTTAAAACCGCTTAATGAAGTGTTTTTTTTTTGTGTTGTTTGTTATTTCCAGGCATTCTTCTCTGGCAAACTGAAGGTTAAAGGGAACATCATGCTGAGTCAGAAACTGGATGTCATCCTGAAGGACTACGCCAAGCTGTGAGCTCCTCGGCAGACAGCCACATGACTTTGAACCGAACGAGCCTAGCAGCCTCCGTCTGTCCACTCACACGAGGCGTTTCTGAAGAGAAACACACACTAATTAAACAGAGTTGGAGCTCTGAAATAATAATCATGAAGCAATGTGTCAAATAATAATAAACTGTATCACATGGTTGTTTGTTTTTTTTAAATCACAAGAATGAAGAACACATTGTCATTCCATTGGACCTGAATCCCTCGTGCCTTTAAATTAATATATATCTGTCTGTTTTCATAATTCACTGTAATCAGTCAAACCACGAGGTTCTGGTGTGTCGGTACTAAACATCACTTACGTATATTAAGTAAATGTAGTGGGTGAAGTGATAATAAAACTAAACCTGTTGATAAAATCCTGTTCATATAAACTGTAACGAAAGTCATGAAAATGAATGAATTGCTATTTTGATGTTTGCTCTTCTATGAAAATAAACAAATTCAGAACCAATTTTTTTCCTCTTTGTTTCATTGAAGTGGTAATTACTCTTTTAAAACGGTAAAAAAAAAGGATTAGGACTGTGTGATTAAAACTTCACGTGTCAACGTTCCAACTGAACAGAGTTCAGCAGAACTAAAAGTCAGAAAATATGGAGCTGTTGATAGACGTTTGTCGTACATCAGAACTTATTTCTGAACCCTAAAATGACAAATAAATAAAACGATTACTGCAGGTAGAGGAAAACATAAATACGTTTGCCATTTGTTCAAAATTGGCGCACTCATTTCTTGCTGTCAAAGACTTGGTAAATGCTTCTTCACGTCTTTTAAACTCTTTATTTTTCATCCCAAAGTTTACTTGATGACCCGATTCATGTATTTAACAGACCATCAATAATAAGTGCAACCTAACTTATCGGCCAAAAAACTGACATCAAACATTGACCATCGGCTGAACTGATTTTTTGAAGAACTTTGTTTATTTTCTCTTCATGCTGACGACAGTCACATTTCTATGCCACTAAAACAGGAAAATGCATATTCTGTAAAAACAACTGCTTGAGTGTTTTGCAGAAATGAAGACATGAATGTCAATAAACTGTTTGCACTGTAATGACAAAAAAGACTGAGGTCATGTTGTTTGGGTGGTTTTCTGTGTTAAAGAGTAGAAGCCTCTGAAGTACTGTTGTAATGTTGAGTGCCAGATTTATACCTATTTTTACAAATTCACAAATTCATAATTTATAAATTGGTGACTCATTAGCCCACAAAAACAGGACAAAATGAATATACAAACAAGGCAGTTAATCTTTGCTTATATATTCAAACAACAATAGAATTATAGACCAACCAACAAACTCAAAAAAAATCATTATATCAAATTCAACAAACCAAAACACAATTAAAAATGAAAATTTCGAGAAAAATGTACTTATCTGCTTCGTGTGTTTCTTCCAAACGAGAGCTCAGTCACTGAATCCAAGCGTGTTTTCACTTAATCAAAGTCCAGAATATTCCGTCACCTGCTCTGGTGAAGAAAAAAAAATAAGTCGGACATTTTCTTTTAGTTCTCTCCCCTTCTTGTTCCATGCTGTTGAAAAAAAGATGTCAATAAAATGTACCTGACAATAAAACACACTTTATATTTACAAATGTCGTTACTTAGAAGTGAAAATCTAGCCAACTTAAATCAATTACACCTTATTTGGGACGTTCTAAAACACTTAGCTTAGCTAACACCTAGCTTCAAAACAGCGATCGATCGTCACCAAATTTCCCATGGACATCTCCAGTCATGTCCACTTTCACCTCGGTAACATCACAATGGAAACCCCAATATTATGGTATGTATCTGTGGATCTTTGTTTGTTTGAGTCAGACTCATACATAAAGCTACGTTTACGTTATTTTCCTCTACAATGAGCACCTATGGAGAGGAAAAAATACTAGGGTTTCTGTGACCAGAGATGTCCATGACAAATTTGGAGATGATTGATCAATAAATGTGACCTTGTTTTCCATCATTTACTGTAAAAGAATAAAGATTTCTCATAGAAAGTGTACTGGTGAACATATAAAGAGTGTGTGGAGCGTGACATCAAAGAGAAAACTAATTTCCGTGTTAGGACGTTTTTGTTTATTATTACATTAATACATTTTCTGTAAATATTACATTATCTTACACATAGTCTTTATTATAAAATTAGAATTATCTGATCAAATTCACATTTGCAAGATTGAAGAGGGAGAGAAAGATGAAGTCAAGAGTTGATTTGGTTCTTATTAATTTAGTCGAATGAGTGAAAATAAGCAGACAAAAAAAAGAGAAAAAAGATTATAGTAAAATTTATTCTATTCTCCAGTTGCTGCTGGAGTTTATGTCATTGTTTCTCACGAGGTTGTTCAAGCTCCCAAAATTAAAAACAAACAAAGAAGAGCACAGAATAAGATTATATCTGCTTTATGATCGAGTCTATAATCCTAAATATGCACACATTTCATAAATAGACCTTTAACCATATAGACTTCTATTCTTTATAAAGTGGCTTTTGCTGTTACCTGCCGTTTATCTACGACTAATCTCTACGACTATGCAGTTTTTACGAGAAGCCTACTTTATATATTTATATATACAAACATATATACATATATGTACGTATATATATATACATATATATATACATATATATATGTACACAAGACATGACTGCAATATATCTGAATCATCTTAAAAGTTTTTCCTCACGTTCGTCTTCACTGTACATATGTTTTCCTTTACAGCAGCACAGCCACAATCTGTGTGGGTCAGTTTAGCTTCATGGATTATTTAATTCCGCACACTTCAATTCGCAGTTAGATCATTATTTGTGTGCGTTTGTGTGCTGGAGGCAGTGAGCTGCATCTGGATAATTAAAAAAAACAAAGAATGATAAGGTAACCACTGCAACTGTTATGAAGGAACTGGACGTCAAAATCAGTCTGAAACGATGTTGTTTCAAGGCAAATTTCAATTGTGGTCCATGGTGGAAATTTAAAGTGTGTATGTGAGGAGAGAGAAGAGCAAAATACAACATGATATTTCCACTAAAATGTTTGTCTTCCCATCAAGAGTAACGTTTCATGTTCTTTCAGCTTAATATAGTGTGTAAAAAAACAACAAAAAAAAAGCAGTCACAGATTTGTTTTTTTGTGATGTCCCACACCAATAAAGAGCCAAAACAAAGCTTATTTGTGCAACTTAATAACAGTTATCAATATAATCAGGCTCCAGAGTTGGAGTTCTGTGCCAGCATGGTGGAAGTAGTTCTCAAAGATTAAGGACACTTTAATTAAAAAACACCTCAGCCAGAATCAACACATCATTTCATGTTATCATGTTATCATATTATCTGTATATTACTGTATGGTACATATAATATAATTTATGCTTAATGCTTTTATGTGCAAATGGAAAAGGAAGAAAAACACTGGGCGGCAGCAAACTTGTAGATTAAAGTAAAAACTCTGAACAAACTGGATTAAGTTACTTGTTTTTGGAAAATTAGCTCCAAAATTTGAATGATGCTCTTGTACATTGTTCCTTTAATTGCTGTATTATAATGGTTAAACCTTAACGATGACATAAAGAGACACTTATTATAACTTCAAAACTTGCCTGAGAATTATCGCGTTTTTAAAGTATCTTAATTATTCAAAGGAAGTGAAATATAGTCATCAGTAAGCAAACAGGAACGCCTGCTGGCAAACCTGGCGTACGTTTAATTTTTTAAAATGTAAAAAAGAAAAAAAAAAAGAAAAAAAAAAAGTGCTTAACACCATTGCAACTTTATACTAAATGTTTACAGAACACAATGTTCCTGTAACTGATATATAGTCACATTGAAAGCAGCGTCACCTTGGAAAAAAATAGAAAAAAGAAGAAAAAAAAGTGGAATGGCAACCGCAAAGCTATAAAATAGTCATCACGTGTGTGTGTGTGTGTGTATGTACATTCAGACCTAAAGCAGCAAAGGTTTGATTAATTAAACAAAATGTAGGGAGTTTAGCTGCTTCCTCCTGTTTCTATTCTTTATGCTAATCTGCAGTAAACAATATAATACATGTGTGACATTCACCCTCTCATCTACAGACAGAGAACAACCACATTCTCTATAGATATGATGCGTTTGTTCTATTTTGTTTGTTTAAAGTCTGTTCATTTCAAATCAGGCTGCAAAAAAAAAACATAAAAAAAGTGAGCGGTTCATTCTCGACAACTGCTGCTTCTGCTCGTCACACTGCGAGGGCTTCATTTTTGTGTTTAAAAAAAAAAATGAATAAGGGTGATTAGATTAAATGTGCTTGTGGAGGATTTTGTCGTCCACCCGTGTGACTGCGGTTGTGCTGAGGTTCTGGTTCGGCAGTGATGTCACACGGTCGCGTTTTATCCCCTGAACGCCTCAGCAGAGCTTCCGCTTTCATGACTGCTTTTGCGAACGTGAACTAAAAAAGTAGAAGAGCTCCGCTGCTTTAAGACTCGTCCGCCTCACCGGTCCTGCTCCTTCTACGGCTTCCTGTGCAAAAACAGCAGCTCTCCTCCTCCTCCTCCTCCGTGTGCTCTTCAGCAGACGCTGAGATGGAGGTTTGTTTTTGTAGAATCTCTTTCTGGGCCTCGGATACGACAACATGTGCCCTCAGTCTTTACCCTGTGTCCACTGTGTTTAAACGTCCACAATGGTTCCAAACTCTCATAGAGGCTTGTGTGTGTGTGTGTGTGTGTGTGTGTGTTTGGTCAGGTGTGGTCACTTCGCTGCATGGTCACTGTCACGTCTAGACGACACGCTCCCACTCTGTGAAAGTCTGTAAATCCTGTCAATATTTCTTCATTGGAAACGTTTGGCAACACGTGACATGACATTGCGTTGTCATGGTGATGTTACCCTAAGAGGAACCAACTGTATGAAGGTACTTTTTCCGCAACAGTGCCAAAAAAAACCCCTCTGCACTTCACATTATTCAACTCAACAGTCCACACTTGTATGTCTATATGAAGAATTTTACATCGTTCTTGAGGTTGCCGCGGTTGTTGTTGACAACGCTGAAGCGGTTCGGCAGGACCCTCATCTTCATCGTTCCGTCCGCGCCGCAGGAGAAAATGTGATTGGCCGGTCCCACCTCTATCTGCATCACACCGGTGCCGAGGTTCCTGAACAGCGACTGGCGAGCGTGTTCGTTTGGGAAGGAGAAGAGGACACACTGTGTGGCCAGACTCCAAACCTGGAGGGAAGAGACAGAGGAAAAAAACAACTTCACTCGTTAGAAGCTTTTTCATGAAGTGAAGACGCGGCATATAAAAGAGATTCAATCCCAAAGTGATCCTGCTGCTGCTCCCTCTGATTCAGCTCATCCCTCAGAGATTACAAAATGGGCACTGTAGTTAATTTTAAGATGATGACACATAGATTATCTTGCTGCAATAAATTCCCACTTGTGCAAATGCAGTAAAAACATACCTTCGGAAATATCTCATCAACTACTGGATGGATTGCCACTTAAATTTGAGCAGACGTGCACGTCTCCTTCAGGATGAATTATAAGTATTCAGCTCTCCTCTTATTGTTCCCCTAGTGTCACCACGACCCCGTTAAGACCTGGTATTAACATCCATCTTCAGTGATCTGATCACAGGCAGAGCCCAGGTCTGGATGCTCTCAGTCCATTCCATTCCCATGTGGTCACAGGACACAGTTTAGTGTCAGGTGTGAACAGTCTTTCTTAGTGCTGCCTGCACGTGATCAGATCACAGAGATCAGATGTTATTACCAATTTTGAAGTAAAACTGCAAACACTTTCTATATTCGCTTGCCTCACGGGAAGAAGGTTGCTGGTTTGCATCCCGGGTTCTATGTTGGTTTATTCTTTATAATTTGATTATATTTGGTGTTTTAGGTGATTGAGACATGGTGCATTCAGTGTCTATGAAACTGTCCTCACAGTGCTCTCTCCTCACCTTGGCTTCAAGAAGCACTTGTCTGCCCTTAAAACCCGTTATTGTAAGCTTTTCTAGACTCTCCCGACACAGATAACTCAATTTATTCATAGGTTTTGCAGACGTGAAAAACATTTCAACAAATAATAATAATGATCAGGATCTTTGTCAATTTGTTTGGGCCACTCTTGTTACTCTTGAGTATTTTCTGTTACCAAAGCACACCATTAAAAAAAAAAAGAAAATAAAAAAAGAAAGGTTAAGCTTAGCAAAATAAATATTTCATACTTAAGTTAATCTACAGCTCAGGATCAGGACATCCCGAACAAATACGATAAAAGAATGTTTTAGAAACCAATTACAGATTATATTAAAGTTGTTTATATATAAACAACTTTATGGTCCGTTTTGATTTTTTTGAATCTTCAACAGAAACAGATTTTCTGGCCTGACAGAGACAGACTATATTACCAGCTTTGGTCTCATTCTCACAAGATTTGTTGACAGTCAGAAAAAAAAGAAAATGAGCTCTGCAATGTTTTAAGTTAATTCTCTCTTTAAACTGTCAGAGCAGAAACTGTGAACACATGAAGAGCTTCCAGCGAGAACCAGGATTTCCTCTGAGTAACGTGCACAGTTTGGGTTCATATTCCCAGCCTGGGAGCTTTATTATTTGATAAGGTATTTCTAGACTTAATCTGTATACTTGGTTAATCTTTCTGGGCCGTGGACTCTCACCACACTCTTTGAAAGCTTATACTTTTGCAGCAAAGCCATATTGCATTTTTAATTTGGCTGTTAGACAATTAACAACCTCAGATGAGTAACATCGCACAGAGCTTTGGAGAGGGGTTATTGTGTGTGTGTGTGTGTGAGCAATCATCCAGAATAAAAGTCATTTGAATTTCGAGCAGACGTGCACTGCGTCAGTGCTCGTACATCGTGGTGATGCAGCAGCTTCATCCTTTGAGTGAGAGCTGTGTGATCTGTGACAACACATACTATTTTCGCTATTTACTCGCAGTTGAAGTTGAATATTAACTAAAGACTCACTCATTCACACACTTTTTCACACCACAGAGTCCAGTAACCATCACTTATACCGGAACCATCCAATGTTCTGCTGCAGGTGATGACAATTTTAAAACGTACATAAAAAAGTCCATTTAAAAAAAATAATATTAAGAACTAGCAATACAATTATTTTTGTCTTACCAGTCCTTGCCTTACCTCAAAGTGCATAAATAAAGTACACGGTATTAGCTGTAACTATTTTAAATCAAAAATAAATCTGTTTGTCATCTCAAGTGCATAAAATCCAAATTTGTTTCTTTTTGAAATAAGACAAAATAGATGGTCATATACGACCCACAGACATCACAAAGTGCCTTCAAAAGAATAAAAAAAGAACTAACGCTGCTATCAAACCTGTCAGACGACTGCAGGATTTGATGTGGGAATCTTTAGAAAAATGTTTCTCTACTTATTTCTGGTGAAATCACAGGCTGGGCCACTATGTGGTTGATTATGGGCTGCATGTGGCCCACTGGCCACCATTTGAATGGATTGGACTTCTACTATTGTTATGAGTAGGAAGTCCATCATACTTATGATTAAGTAAGATAATTATGATATAAAGTGACACTTTGATTGGGTTCTCTGTCACTATGGAATCTGTCATCATGCAGGGCAGATGACAGATTCACACCTGGCTGCTACAAAGACTCTTTGTGATGCAAATGTAAGTTTTTTTTAAGCATTTTTCCCACTGGAGCTCTCTTACAAAATTTATAATTTTCTTTTGAAAAAGTCACAGAACTTAATCAAAGATTTCTCTAAAGTAAAGATCACACAAAATGATTTTCAGAGTCATCTTTCACCAGGAGTCGCCAACTGTTACGTCACGTCACAAACACATGTGAAAGGTGACACGGGGGAACGATGCATGAAACGTGGTTTCATTTAGCTACAGGTAAGGTGATGAACTTTTACTGATGTGACAGGAGGGGGTCAGCTCGGCTCGGCTTGTGCCACACGCAGTCTCTGATTTTCATTTCTAACGGACAGTCCGTACGTTTACGTGCACAGTTTAATCGAGCTTAGGCCGAAGTCCGACTAAGACAGGCAATCGGACAACTTGTCTAGTCCAAGTATACATGAAAATACATACAACTGGACTTCTAACATGCATGTAAACGCACACATTGAGAGCCACCAAAAAAAAACCCTTATGCAACATTTCTAGCTTGTTGTGTTTTGAAATGAATGAATCAGAAAAGAGAGTTAAGTCAGATTTACCTTGATGTTGCCCTCTGCTGATCCGCTGATAAAGAAGTCCTCAATTACATCGACAGCCAGTGCTTTGACCGGTGAGTCATGGGCCTGGAAACTCTGCCGCTGGTGCCTGTGGGGAAGCTCCAGGACACTGATCCAACCTTTCCTCCCACCTGTGATAAGCAGCTGCTGCCTGGGGGCCGTCGCCAAGACGGTAGCACCCGACTCATGGCAGCAGAAAGCTACGGAGACACAGAAACACGGAGAATGAGGTGGAGGGCAAAAACACTTACAGAGAAACAGGGATGCATCGACAGGAAAAACATAAAAAAATATGTGGTCGATAAATTAAATGAGGGAACACAAAAATGCAAATCATAGACCAAGCAGGGTGCTGAAATATGGTTTATCTGCTGAAAATCGTGTTATAAGAAAACCAGCATGTCTTTACATTTGAGAGGAAGTAAACATAGTTCATTAAGCTAAACTCTAACATCAACAATCAATAATTAAAAGTGTGCCAGGTTAATTTACTGTTAACCATAGACGATATAAGAAATAGACCTAGCCTTCTGGCTGGTTGCAAAAATAACTTTACCCTACTTGTAAGGTCAGTAAATATTTTCGTGAGGAATTAATGGTCTCAATCGTTAGATTTAGGTCTTATTTGATAGAATATGTCGTCAAATTTGTAAATTATGTTCCCATTTAGAGGAAAATAAATATTTAAGCAAGACATGTATGAGAGGACACCATTGATTCACTGTTTTTCTGTGCCCAGTCTTACCATGTACGAGGCTGTTAGCAGGAGTCACCAGAGTGTCCCACAAACACACGTTCCTGTGGAGACAAAAATAACCCAAATCATTATCCGGTCTTCACAGTTCAACCAAAGGACACCTTCATCCTTGTCGGGCACAGCACGGAGAAATTTAATTTGACAAAAGATTCAGCATCAAAAAAGAATTTCAAGGCAGAGATTTCAATACCTGTTGTCTGTGGAAAGACCTGCAGTGGCAATGAGGGAGGAGGAGCCCACAAAGACAAAGTCATGAGCTGTCTTGTTGTGACACTGCAATGTCTGGCAGAGAGAAACAAATGAGATGGTTAGTATTAATGCCATCATAGTCTAGAGAAGCAGGATTGTTGCTCATAAAGCGTAAGCAAAAATCTGAAAATAAAAGATAGGTTTGGAAATCATTTGGCTTTAGATGTTTCTTACCAAGAATGGTTTGGGGGCATTCCCACTGGTGTTAGTCTGCCACAGACTCAAACCACCGTCAGCATCGACGATACCAAACTGCACAAAACATTCACAGAGCAGATATGAGACTTTGCTGAGATGCAGACGAAATTGTCCTTCCATTTACATCAGAAAGACGCCCTGAGATCCATCATTCCTTTTTGGTGAATTGCATTGTGCGATAACTTTTTAACAGTGTGTTGTGTCCGTGCACCTCTTACATAACTGAAGTCAAGAGACTTACAATTTCTGTCTTTCCAGTTTTTAAGCATATTTAACTCCTGGTCAGAGCAGATAGTACTGAGACACCATCTGAGAATATTATTAGCTAGAGGCGAGGGCCTGAGTTCAGAGCGGCTGAATCACTCAGCTGAAGAACAATGTGTGCTGAAGCCAAACTCCCCACTGTGGTTTGTGTCTGGATGGTGAAGTTGTAAGAGGAAGTGAGAAAGTGTTGCTGAATCTGACAGGCACACATCACAATGCAGACTACAAGGCTAAAAATACTTGTGACATCAGGGGTGGTGCCGGACTATTCCTGGCCATGCTAAGGTTTATAACCTTGTTTCCTTGGTGGTTGAATCGTATCCGGGTGACTCTGGAGTTTCCTGGACTTCTGAAGCAGATGATCTGCTGGGAGTGACCCCACTCGAACATCCTGACGCTACCATCCTGAGCTCCCGTCAGGTCTATGAAACAGAAGAAATAAAAGCAAAAAAAAACAAAATGTGTTCTGGTTCCAACATGATGTTTTGGCATTTGTTAAATTTTCTCAAGATCATGAAAAAAAGCTCTTGTTTTGGCCTTTAATAAATGATGTCTAACACATTTTAGGGAGCTATCTTCTAATGAACTAACAGACATTAAGAATCTACTCACAGTAAGGTAGTGTGGGATGCGAGGTCATTCTTCTCACATTATTGATGTTTCTCTTAATCATCTGGGAAAAGTGAAGAGGAGGAGGAGAAGATGCTTAGCCAACATTAGCACAAATTCAACATGGTAAATATGGATGCTGTAAGTATTACTGCTGTATAATAATACAGAGTTATATAAACTGCAGCTCTTCAGCCTGTAACACACAAGGAAACAGTCAATGTTGCTGGCTTATTTATCTGGCATTTGGCATTATGTCATTTGTGGGTTTATTCAGAGTCACTGTGGAAAGAGACACAATGCAAACACAATATTTGACTTTTTTTTGTAATGAGTTAAAAGGGAGCAGACAGTAAGACGGAAACAATATGAAGGCTTCTCTAGCAGGCTGCATTTGAGATGGACTTTAAAGTTTAATTTGTTGCTTAAGTCTTGATCACAGTGCATCATTAATTTATTTTACCATCAGCGACATTATTTATTGAATGGTTCTGTCTGTGTCAACGCACAGAATGACATTTGGAGACAAGACAATCAGATTAGACTCTAATTCCTATTTTTCTTACATGTTTTATGTAAAGTGTTTTTGTTTTCCACACACACTTGTCACAGTAAACTGATGTGTACTATCTAATCCATTTTCCTGTACGACTGTTTGGATAGTATTGGATATTAAGCTCCATGTTGATTGATATTTTATAAATATTACATAGTTTTTATCCTTTGTGCTGTATATGTATACTGTAAGCTGTGTGTATTCAACTGGTACTTACTGAGTCTGATATGGAGCAACTGTAACAAAACAATTTCCTTCGGGATAATGAAAGTATTCCGATTCTGATTCTGATATGGTAATATTTCATTGTCCTACAGACACGGCCTTTAATTTACAGTCTGTGTATATTACCCTTGAGATGCTAATCAAATGGGTTCAACTGATTGACAGAAATGCAGCATTGAGGCTAATCCAGTGAGGTGTTTTAACCTCCGCACTACAGCAACCTCTTGCTGCCTGTTAATGTCTTAAAGGAGGGCTCGACTGTGTAAACAGGTCTTGTGTTTAGGGATGAGCTGATACAATACTCAATGTTAGTATCAAGCAGACACAAGTCAAAATCACCTGCTTGGAGATAAGAAAAAGAAAATTGTAAAATCCAATAGATTTCACATAAATGCTTCACTAAGCACCGACTGAAAATGTGGGCATCTGATTTCTCCCTAAAAGGAGCAGAATATTTGTTATACAGATGGAACACTGTGTGTTTGAAATGGCTAGTTTGTAAATATGTTGGTTTAAAGACCACTGCATCAGACTGATATCGGTATCGGTAGATACTCATGGTGGTGACATTTGTATCCGATAAAACGTGGTAAGATCTGTCCCGACTTAATGTTCTAGGGTTAGTGGACATTTTACTGATTTTACATTCTTTGTAAAAAAGATTTATTACCTTGCTCTCAAGGCCAACAAGATTTTATTGATCTTCATCTGTCTGTCAGTCAGTCAGCAGGATTACTCAAAAACAACTGAGCCATTCTTCATGAGTTTTTTGAAAGGTGGTGCATGATGCAAGGAAGAACCTGTTCGATTTTGGAGTGGTTCAGATTTACTTTCTTTAAAATGTTGAGACAGGGTCTTAACCTTGGTGGAGGTGCGCCCTCTCTGAGCACCTGCTCCTGCACCTGTCACTCTGGGCCAAGTTAATCCTGTGCTACAGCCTTCACATTGATGCAACTGCAGTAAATTCAGGTAGGAGCCTGTAAGAACCTCAAATGTTACTAGGTCTGATCTGGTAAAACTGCTGTTGGATTGCATTAACAAATAGGGCTGCAACAATTAGTCAACATTGTAGACAAAAATCAATAGTAAAATCAGTCGCAGACAAATTTAATTATCGATAATTGTCGGTTAAATCATCACGTCACTTTTTTTTTACACTATGGACCTGAACTACATTCTTTTTTTAGTCAGAGTGAGACATCTCGCCTTCTATGCATCTCCATTAGGAGACATCAGGTAAACATCTGAGTGAAATGGCTACTTAAAATCAAATCAAAGGTCAAAAATGTTAATCTTATTCATAACTCCAAAGTGCATATTTAATGATATATGCAAGCTACAGCACAAAATGATGGTCTGTCTATCATCATATAGGAATAATCTCAATAAAATGCAGTAGTTCAGTCACTATTATCTGCCCTGTATTATGAGTGGTGGCCAAGAGAAGCAGACAGCAATATTTGCCAACAATCCACTCTCTCTAGTGTATAGCGTATCCTTAACATCTTGATTTGTCTCTATCGTTGTTCTACAAGTACTGAATCTCTCATTCCAGAGGGTCAGACTAATACTACTATTTTGTATTATCTCAAGTATTAATATTATTATTGTACTCATGACACCCAGTTTGACTTTAAAAACAACAATTACACAACTGTTCCTGGCCCTGAAATGTCCCTTTCTATCCTCCAGTCTCCCATTCCTTTCTCCTCTCTTCTCTTTTTATCTCCTATTTTCCAAATCAAAGCCAATGGTTGCTCACACTGAGAGTAATAAGAAATTATTCTTTTTAAAGTGTCACCTTGTCCTTGTGTACTGTAAGAACTGTTGGGTTTTTGTCTTTTTAATCGTAAAGTTTGTTTAACTTTAGTCTGGAAAGTACCTTGAAATCATGGATGATTTGTGTAAAACAAGCGAAATTGTAGTGAGGTAAATTGTATTCTGCTCCAACCCTGAGCAAACAGTCTGTAAAATAAATAAATGCAAAGTTGCTCTTAGTGTCCAGACTGCATAACAAGAGCAGTGAACAAACTGGTACAAATCAACAAACATGACTCACTACTGCTCCACATAAAAACACTGCAACCACCAGAACTAAAAATCGATGTCCCTCCCCACTGCTCCTGCCAAGTTTCTCTGCTTTAAAAAATAGCTTTTAGAGATGATTCCATAAAACAACATTCTGTTTTTTTGACACCAAATCCGTTCAATATGGTGACAAGGAAGAAATAAGGAAGAAGAAGGAGGCCTATAATGCAACATAATGGATGCCGACTGCCATCAAAATGTAAAAAAGAAGATAAAAAGAGAACTGTGTTCACAAGCTGCAGCATTGGACATTTAATGACTTTGTAAATCAATGAGTGAAGCACATGAAACTAGTTATGATGCTTTCAGCCAAAACAAAGACAAATTATCAGCTTGAGTTATTTTTGTTTGTTTTTTCATTATTTCAATTTAAATCTCCTTCATCAGAATGTTTGCATGGATAGCACAGCAATGTGGCAAATTAATTTTGATAATTAATACAAAAATAGTAAGAAATGTATTTGATTTTGTCACACAGTGCAAATCACAATTAAATTTAAAGTACTTTCTTCAAGTAGGAAAGTAACACGTCAACAAAGATGGAAGAGGGTAACGTTTGGCATTTTTCCACCAAAAAAATTAGATTGACAGACCATTTAACTGCAGAATTATTTTTTTGTTAAATAAATAAATAAATGAATAAAAAGACAATGTACCAGAATGTCCTTCATTATCCACAACCTAGTGCCTATGCCAATATTCTGTATTACCAGCTATATCCAATGACACCTTAGCTCTCCTACAGTAGTGTGAAGTGTAGAAACAGTTTGCAGTTAATATCTGAAAGCATAGAAAATAACAGAATGCAGCAACGAAAGGGGGGGGTGGGGTGAGTATTAACACAAACTGAAGGAGGCAGCTGCACACTAAGCACCGAGTGCACTCAAAACATTGTTCAGATTCTATCAAATCTACTGTACGTCATTGACCTGTTTTCAGTCATCAGTATACATTCACTGAACAGCTCATACTGATTCCGGTAAAAAACAAACAAACAAACCAAAAAAGAGGTTTAGAGCTCACCATGGCGGCACCCCTTCCTGTCTGCAGACCTCCCAGCCATGGCATGTTGATGGGTGTACCAGGGCTGCTGTGGGTGTACGGTGTGGTGCCATGAAGGGCAGCAAAGTCATCACGTGTATGGATCACCAGGAAGTCATCGCCTCCAACACTACGGGTAGAATTATATTTAGAAATATGTTTTATAATGACATGAGTAGAGTTCATATCACAGACAGATTAAAAGCTGCTGTAGAAAAAAATGTGTTTGATGACAATTTCAAAGTGTAATTTCACATGAACAGTTCTTGGAAGGTAAAAATAGCTATATTCAGCCATTATTAAATAGTATCTACAACAATATTTCCTTGTGCATTGAATAAGCTATTGAGAAAGGAACAGCAACAAGAACAGACACCGAAAGTGCCCTTGTTCTGAGATTTTATGAGATTCAGTCTATATCTATCCATCAACAAAGAAACAGCCTCAGGACACGTAATACAGACAGATTATGCTGCAGTCATACAGACAAACAATACTGATTCATGTACACCACCTACACATTGTGCCATGCCCACATTCTGCTGGTATGAAGGTGAAAAGGTGAGTTGATGTTTCTTTGATTGAACTCACAGCTGGTGACTTCATCAAGTACAGTATGCACATGTACAGACACACACACACACACACACACACATATTCTTCTATTACCCTTTGGCTTCAGCGTCATCGTCATCTATCCATGTCAAGATCTGTGTGGCCAAAATGGAAGACACGTCCAGCTCCTGAATGTCATGGGTGGAGGCCATGACTAAACAATTACGATTTGCCTAGGAAACAAACAGAGACATGATGTGCTAAAAGAAATAGATGGATGATGAAGAGGACAGAGGTAGGGAGAACAAGTTGAGGGTGATGCCAAGGTCAAATAACACAATCTTTTTGTCTGTTACGATGGTCACAGCACCAGGTCAGACAACAACAGAGCCATAAATGTGTGCAGTGACGCAAGTGAGTCATAACAAGAGGAAATTATGGACTGTCAATCCTTCAAAGAGAACTTAAGGTCACTTGTTTGCTCCTCTTTTACTTCACCATTATGTTTGCATACACATTTTATTATTTCATGTATTGGTCAATGTTACTGATGTGACAGAACACATCATAGAAGACAAAAATCACAATCAAACATGCTAGACCAGAGGTCTCAAACTCACAGACCGCAGGCCACATGTGTCCTGCCACTTGATATCAAGTTATGAAAACATGGTCCTGCGACCTCATCTTTCTTGTGAACACAGCATGTGCGGCAAAAGTGCAGCTGCCAGTGAGGTGTTGAGAAGTCAACCATTTTCCCCTTAAATAAATGGCTGTAATTTCAAGCAAAAAACTCTTGATGTGCCAGACAAAAAAAGGGCTAATATATGGTGAAGGAGTTGTGCCAGGAGTTCCAATGTGTTATAAATTCTGTAAGAATCCACTATCAGTTAAAACCAGATTCTGAATACAAATTCTACACACAGCTGCGTCAAAACCACATAGAGCGGTAGTAATTGATTTATTGGTCTCCACCAAATCCTGTGGGAAATATCTGGCTCTTTAGCTGCTAAATAATATGCTACAGCCTATTTCCACCAAGCAATACATTACGGCTTAATTATGTGTGTTAAATGATGTTTTTGCATTGTAAATGGTTACAAAATGACCCGTCAGTATGGTCTGACTTTATGGGCAACCTTCTGATTTAATGAGAACATTAGAAAATGTAAGAATCCCATTGACAATTTAAAGAGAAAAAAAGAAAAAATGAATAGTCCGTATATGTTTGCGTAATTAACATCTTCTGAGCTAGAGAGAATACTTGAGGTCAGATCGTTTTTTTTTTTTTTTTTAAATAATGAACCCTGTTTTTTTCTCCTGTACATAGTGTTGTTCAGCAGCATTGGTGTAAAAGAGTGATACCTTGTTGATGGCAAAGGCTGTGATGATGTCCGATTCCTTGTGTATGATGCGTGCCTTTCCTCCAGGGCTGTCCAGATCTGACTCAGTCTGTGCAGAGAAGCAAACACACACAAAAATAACTCACAACCATGCAGATTAAATTATTGCAGCTGTAACATTAGTAATATTTTCCCTGCAGACAAATGTTTTCAGATACATTTCACTTCATGCTACAGAACCACTGACCTGACAAGATCCACGAGAAGGGCTGATAAAAGTAAGTGTGGAAGATAACAGAACTGATGAGAAGAAAGAGGAAAGTCTCTAGCTGAGTCTACTTTGTTTTGCTTACTTATTTGGCTTGCCTTTATAAGATAGGACATACGAGGCCACACAGTTAACCCGAGCAGCAGCCAGCGAAGAGTAACTGTGTTGTGCCATTTAACAGTATGAGCACAACCCCTAAGCAATGTGCACAAGCACACACTGTACCATATAGGTCCTAAGGGATATGGTAGCAAAGTATACTGTACTGTGCAATAGCTCTGGGCTGATGTTTCACTACGAAGGCAGAGTCAAAAGAGATATAGACATCCTTTTAAACATGGGACTGAATTAAGTCTTTACTGGATTAATTCAAGGGGAAAAGTCCATGTTTTTTTCTGTCAGATGTTATTAAGTAAAACTTGACGAACAAAAATCAAAATATGGTGGTTTGCCATTTTCACAGAGAACATAATCCTACTGGGACTAAGATTCACTGTGACATTGCTGGGCCCATTAATCAGAAGCTATTCAGCATCATAGCTTGTCCTCAGAGAGAGTGGATTAATTAACATAGGAATAACTACAACATGGCAGCTTGCACAGCATGAGGCATATTAGAAAACCTCTATGAAGCATCTGTGTACGGTTCAGTATACGGTTCACGTTCACATAAATATTTAGAATTGCTAAAAGCAAGATTAATATCAAATCCTGACATGAACATTCAAAGTTCATGGCCTTTAAAACACTCATAGTCTATTTCTGTCAAGATCATACATTTAATATTTCTATGATTATATGATATGTGACAGGTCATGTTTTCTATTCCTCTAAATAAAAAGGTACATGATGATGATGATGTTGACAATGTTTCCATTTCTATTCATCTGCATACTTTGTACCACCCACACTTTAATATGTGAAGTTTAACATCTAACATCCAATGCAGTGTATACCCAATGGTCTTGTCAAGTCAGAAGTACTGTTATCAATGATGAAAATATATATTTTTTTCACATGCAACAAGCACTCTCAGATAAAACAATGCCATATTGTAGAATAGGGTGGTGAATATACTCTACGATACAAATTCTTTCATCTTTACCACTTAGACTAAGCATGATATTTTTGTGTAACTGATGTTCTGGTGCATTAAAGTGTGTGGCTAAAGATCTAGTTTGGAAACCAGTGATTTCAACTGTACCAAATTCATGGAAAGGTTTTTATGTTACCTTACATATAAGATGAAAGGTGTGTATGTGTGTGTATATATATAGATATATATATATATAGATATATATATATAGATATATATATATAGATATAGATATATATGTAGATTTTTTGTGATAAGAAAAGATACATATGGCACGGTTTTACTTGTAATATATTTAATTGCTAGGGTTATTATTATTATTGTAATACCTTTATTTACCATGAAAATGTTTGCTTCACCCAATGGGACTGAGTAAATCCGTGCCAATGCAATACTTTTATTCTCATCTGTACAATGTAAATATGTAATTCAAATTACTATAAAACGTTTGCTAAATTTAGCCATTACACGTTTATATATGTATAAGTCAACGTTATAAAAAAACGACAAAAACAAGTCAGTTAGTCAGTTTCAAATGAGAAGTAATGCAAAAGGTACTGAGGTTTATCAAGATAAGCCCACTCCAATACCATAATTAATAATTCATTTAAGACACAATACCTGATTGTTTCCTGTCACGTCCATCCCTGAATATTTCATATTGTCACTCTGGTCCACAACCAACTTTAATGTTTTGGGGAAAGAGCATTGAGCAGACACATTCACACACACAACACACAACAAAAGGTGATGAACCATGCAAACATACAAAGAAACTGAATTATTGTTATGTTAATCAAACAGTGTGTAATTAATTGAATACAATTAAAAGCATCAACATGCTGGAGGCACTAATAACACAGGTGTTTGGCATGCAGATCAGAACAAAACACACAAATGAGCCAACAGATTTGTCAAAGAAATAGGGATGTAGTTTGCCTTGGGAGGGATGTGCTATTGATTTTAATCACAATGCGAGTGTATGCGTTATTCACTGTTAATAATACAAGGTGCTAGCTGTGCAACACAAATGGTGTAACAGGTTGTCATGGCATAAATATGGTGTACCTCATTTGGGTCCTGTTTCTTGGTAAAGATATTTCTGATGAAGGTCTCCTGCACTTCTTCCTGCTTTACCAGGAACTGCCATAAGCGTTTCACTGGCAGCGCTGAATGGTGGGATGTCCTGGAAAGAATAGAACAGCTCCCGTATATTAACAATAACACTGATTAAATCTCTCTCATCTGTTCACTGAGGCACAACTATGCTGGTAATTTTTCTTTGCAGCGTAGTTAAATCTGCTACAAAAATCATCATGTGCAGAAGCAGACCATTAAACATCATGATGGACCCCAGCCACTGTTCACTCCCTCCCTTCATCCTCAGAACTCAGGCAAGGCTGAGGTGTAGTTTCTCCCTGAGGCTGTGAGGTTAATGAACTCAGTGAAATCCTTGCCTTAAGATGCCCTCTGAATTTTATGCACGTCCACTGATTAATTTGATACACTCTTTTTTTTTTTTTTGAAAACATGCTTATCTGTTTTAACCATGTTTAACTCCGTAAGAGTTAAACATGGTTAACTCTGTAAGAGTATTTAGATATTTGTTGTGGTACCTGAATGGTGTGTTGGATGGTTCAAACAGGGCTTTGTGTCTCAGCAAGGCAGGGCCAGGTGTGGCTGTTTCATCCTGGAGGTGTGTGGGGATGTATCTGGAAGGTGGCCCCCCAAAGATCTCCAGCCTTTTCTGCAACACCTGTTCCCATCTTTGAAGAGTCCTCAGGACAGCATGACACAGAGGAGAGCCCACTGGCAGGTCTGTTTTAACAAAAGCAAAAAAATCAAAACAATTAGCTTAGAAATTGGGCAACACTTATCAAAGTGCTGGATTTTAGTATGTCAAAGAGTGTGTGGTGTATTTACCTAATAGATCATATCCTGCCATTGGGTAAAAGGACTTCAGGTTGACCAACACCAGCTGCACCATTGCCAAACGCATTAAACACCAGCTAGGTGGGAGAAAAAGCCATGACAGATCAGATCACGGCTTTAAAAACAAACACTGTAGATGGTTCAAAAGCTGACTGCAAACAATAGACTCTCATCGCTGTAATAACGTCTCAGTTGTTATTACCTGTATGAATTGTGGTTTGAATGCTCTCGTTTTGGAGAGTTGGAGTCAAACACATCTTCATAGTCATCATCATCGTCGTCTTCATCTTGGCTGCCCTGGCTCTCCTCAGAGTCGTACCTAATTCTGTTTTCCGATGGTGGCAGCAAAGGCTAAAGGACACAACAACGAAGAGGACATGTAAACTATGTTTGGTTAAAAAAAAAATACACTATCTTTGCTTTTATTTTATTCAATTACTGTACATGCTGATCACTGTAGCAGATGATCTCACCAGAATTACTACAAATTACAAGTGTAATTCCAAAAAAAAGTACAGTCCTATGACCAAATTTAAATGTACTATTTAACACGAATATATATAAAAAAATAATAAATCTTAAGCCAATTTAAGTTTCTCAAGATAAATGCAAAAGAACTAATATGGCCATAAATGTAACACCGTTTTTTTACCTTGGCAATAAAGTAATCCCAAATGCTGAGCTCTGGTGGAACAAATCGTTCTTTAAAGATGGAGGGAGCTTCTTGTTCCACTACAGGGACATGTTTAGGACTGGATGGTCCCTCCCGCTCTATCCCAGACTCCTCTTTGGATCCACTGCGTGACGGCAGAAGCCTGAATCGTCTGGACTTTTTGTCAGAGGCACTAGGAGAGGCTGTGATGTTACAAGAAATTGTTTGTCACAGTTTTATTACATATACATATATACATATAAATATGTATATATACACATATATATGTATATATACATATATGTATATATACATATATATACACATATATATGTATATATACATATATGTATATATACATATATATATATATATATAATAAAACTGTGACAAACAATTTCTTATATATATATATATATACATATACACTCTTCATATGCATGTTCACATCTTATAAAATACACAGGCCTATCTAGATATACTTTAAAATATCTGAAATATCATCCAGAAAACAAACAAAAAACCACAAAAATGTTTCAAAAATATGAGTCACACTTTACATTACATTAGATTTAATCCGCCAACCATTAGAGAGTGTGATGGAAACAGCTCCCTCAGTAATAGGTTGATGGATTTCACTATGACCTACAGACGGGAGACTAATTCATTTAGTAGGACTAATTTGATTTCAGGAGTGGGTCACCAATGAAAGGAAAAACCCCACACAGACTGAGTGCCACTAAGGTGGACCTTCAGAAAGGGCAAAGATACAATCACCTGGTGGGGGTGTCCTTGTTGGGCTGTTGAGTTTCTCTATGACGGGAGTCCGTGCTCCTCCTCCAAACACTGTCACCCATAGCTTGCTGTTGAGAGGGTGGGCCATCACGCGAAACAGCTCTTGGCTGGAGTGAGTGGCCATGCCGTGAACAAACAAGCTGAGGAATACAGCCGTTAGGATCTCACAGAGCAGCACAGTCAAGCCTGGCTGACTCTCCTCGCCTGCTGAGCTCAACAGGCGAACCAGAGAAGCGATCCCTAGAGAGAGGGATGGGTTGAGAAAAGCATGGGGGATAAGACAGGAGAGTGTTTGAGGAACAAAAACCACTATGGAAATTAAGTCCACTTTACATCACCATATTGTGAAATAATATAAAGAAATCTTAGCAACACACCCAAAAAGAAACCAAAATGCTAGAACATTTTCATAACATGACATTCTATAATGGTCACATATTATAGACTTGTCTTCAGAAAGCTAGTAACAACATATCTAGGAACCATAGTACCCATGTTCATATGAACATCAGCACTGTCATTTTATCTCAACGCAATCATCACAAGTGTGTATATTTACTAGAGTTGAAAAACAGTCCACAGCAAATATTCATGTCTGTTTAGTTAAAACCTGATAAAGTAACAGAGCATAAAATAACAAAGTAACAGATAACAATACAAAGGCTCTGGAAACTACAAAGGAAAAAAAAGACTTATCTGTTAGATTAATATACCTGGCCACTGTGCAGGAGAAGTGTTTGGCAGAACAGACTCATCCACGCTGACAGCTCTGACTGGCTGCTTCTGAGTCAGCAAAACACTCTGATAAACAATGCCCGTGAAATGGTTCACATGGCTGTGGGAGATGACAAGACAAAATAAACAGACCCCTTAGAGTCAGTATGAAGTCACAGGACAAACAGTTATGTTCAACTTGAAAAGCTGTCCTGAGAAAATGAAGTTGAAAAATGAGGTAAGATGGTATAAATAATGAATGCCCAAATGTTTTATTCTAAATGTTCCATTTTGATCTGAATTGTGGGGAAAAACACATTTACTCAAGTAACTTAAGAGTGGAACTTAAGATAAAATGCTAATGAGATACGACTGGTCTCCAAATGTATGCTGTTGGGTAAGAAGATGTGTATTATGATGATGACAGTTTTACCCTGCACCCAACTGCAGAGGTCATTTAGTCTTTTCTGCAGGGAAATTATCATAATATTTTGCCTACTAACATCATAGCAGATGCAGACATAAATTTACTTCATTGAGCAAAATAAATAAACGTAAAAGAAAAAGAACTGTTGTAGAGGTCGCCAGCATAGATGTCTAGGAGGTAACAGCCTATTTATCCTACTGTTAAATAAAATGTTTGCTGATATCCGTTACATATATTATAATATACTATACTACGCTAATACTTAATATACTATAATACGCTAATACATTTTAAAGCCAATATCTGATGATACTGATATTGTGCATCCCTACTTCATATAACTGAACCACCTACTTATTCTATCAAAAGTCAACTAAACCAAATTTTAATCAATTCTGAACAGAGAAGGGGAAAAAAAACAAAATACATCAAAATATTCTCAAATTGGCAGATTTGGCAACTTCCAAATCCTACAGCATGAAATGCCTTTTCAAAAATCCACAATTGCTCTCTCGTTGTCACACTTGTCACAAAAAACAAAAGCACAATTTCATCAAACATCTGCAGCCACACACCAGGAGAATTATAAAAGAATTACCATAACAAAGAAACTACTTTGCTAATTCATCTCACAGCAGCATGAGCGAGGTTGTGTGTAGTCGTGTGAGGTTTGAAATACTACAGAATGATCAGAGTTTGCTCTGAAAATGAATGAAGTCTCCTTTTTGACACTTACTTTAACTGGCACATACTCTGCACTCTTGCTCTCTCTAGTGCCACAATACTGTGGCTTAAAAGTCCCAATCTGGTCAGGCGTAAATTAAAATAATTACATATAACATCAAGTGATTTGGCAGAACTGTGTTAGGAACTCATTACAGCTACATGACGCCAGATGGCTTATTTAAAAATAAAATAAAAATGTTCCTTCTATCTTTCAAAACCAAAGACCAAAACCATATCAAGTATTCACAATGATAAAAAAAATAAATCATAAACTACAGCAGTGCAGCTTTCATAGATTATCACATGTTTGATTAGCAAACTTCCAACATGTTTTTATTTTTCCATGCCTTAAATCACATCACTGTAAACGAACGAAGTATAAAATATGTCCTCAGATAAATTTCAAGAACAAAACCTTATTTTATCCACTTTGATATACATGTCATGTGATGTTTAACTTGATCCGTGTGTGTGTGTGTGTATGCACACTACACTCTCATTATAAAATATGCTTGGTTACCAGCAGCCATGTCCCTCCTCCTTATTTCTTGTTATTCTGCTCCAATAAGCCTAAAATCTTCTAACATACACACACAAATGTAAGCAGACAAAGCAAATTAATGTTATTTTTCAGCATTGTTTCCGTTAAAAATGCTGGCGCTAAAATTGGGGGTGGGGGGGTGGGGAGTATCACTCTTGACAGATAAATAATCCAGTGGCAGCTAGTGCAGTTAATGGAGTCGTGTCAAAGGAAATTTGAGGGAACATAACAAAGTTGTATCAAAGCAAAGCATAGCTTTAATACATATAAAGAATTCAGAATTCTAGTTCAGAGCGATGCTTCTCTTAAGATCCTTTGTGAACTCTAACCTTTATGAGTCAGGCTGCATAAAAGCTTATTTCAAAGACTGAGCTGAGACAAGCAAACTTGTATGTCTTCAACTCTTCAAATCAATGTTGAGAAATGCACTGCTTGAAAACAAATAAAGAACAGCTTATGATGTACGAGTGATGAGTCTAGTATAAAGCTGCTGATTATAGTTAGTGAAAAAGTTCCTGTAAAAAAATTAAATGGAGTGTTTAGTCACTTACCTGTAGGTGTGTCTGTCACATAGACACTGATATATACAGGCGGATAGGGAAGCAGCCAAGGTGTGCATCACGTAAATCTGGAATTACAGGATAAACAAAGAAAACACACAGATGAATTAGTTAATTATTTAACATTGGTGCAATTCCTTTAACTCAAGTTTACAACACAGTCCAAAACCATGCAGATTAGGTTAATTTGACACTTTAAATTGACAGTAGGCATGAGTGTGAGAGTGAATGGTGGTTTGTTTCTGAAAAGAAATACATAAAATATGTCCCTTGTGGTGACAAACTCCACCTTTCATTGTCCTTCACGCTATTTCAGTGTCTCATTTCACCACCAACCATCTCACAAATTTGGCTCTCTCTTGTGAATTGAGTTTATTGACTATATTATTGATTTTGTTTTTGTGGTATAGACAGATAAATGTGAGCAGAAACTGCCTCACCTCATTGTTAACAACATCAGGGTGTGGAGGAGAATCGAGTGCAATGATGGTCTGCAAAATGTCATGAGTCAGGTTGGTCAGGTACACCATGGGATTGGCCACCACGGTCTTTACATTGGCTGTGCACGCCATGAGAAGAGGGATAGCGTTAGGCTGGGAACTGGATGTCACCACAGATTGGATAGAGTCATCCTGTGGACAAACATTAGAGGGAAAAACAAGTAAAATCATTGTCTGTAGGTACATTAAAAAAAACAGATGCCACAATGAATAGATGTGCTGATGTTTGTTCATCATGCAATGCATAAAGAAAGTGTAAATAGTGTACAATAAAACTGTGACACCTGCACACTGGAAGATATCGTTTACTATAACATCACACCATATTAAACTTAATAGTGTAATTTATGATCTTATATACAAGACAGAACAGGGGAGTGTGAGTCGACGAATGACTGGTTTTATGTATATCTGCTTGATTCCAAAACATGTACCAACACCACACCATATAATATCTGAATAACGCTTGCTTAGTTTGGCAAGAACTGATCCTCTCCCTAAAAAAACAACAATATACCGATAAAACACAAATCAAACCAGTAACTGTTTTTAATGTTACATACAAAATAAGTTTTTTGTAATGAACTTTTTTTGAAACCAGCTGAAATATTCCTAGCAGAGCAAAACATTAAAGACAGACAAAAATAAAAAAGGACATTAAACAAAGCACCTATAGACTAATCAGCAAATGTGTGTAATGTTATAATTTGTAAAATACTTCAATGCGTAATATAACCAAATATCAAATCTGTCCAATTTACAAACTGCAGGTCATTTAATTCACTAGAAATGAACAGCAGCACAAACAAATCATTATACTAATCCATCAAATATAATGTAATAACCTTTTGAGACAACAAACTGAAGTAAGTTAAACTGTAATTTATCAGTGCCCTTTCGTGTTTGTCAGTGCATGTTTTAATTACCTGGTGAGATTCCTGAAGCAACAGTATGAGCTCCATGCGAACAGAAGCCAGTCCTCCACCGTGGGAGCCATGCAAGCTGCAGTAGCTGAGGAACATCCTGAGCAAAGGCTGGTTACTCTGCAGCCAGTGTCTCCTGCTCCTTTGGCTGTCACTACGAGGGCTACCCAGCTGCAAAAACATTTTTACTTTATTAGTTTTATTGACAAGTCAATAAAATTCCCTGTAAATGAGCCAATGTTCTCCAGCTGGCTAGTGTTCAAATAAAAGCTCCACAATGGTGTGCTGAGAAAACAACCGCACACTAATCTATTCTGTCAACAATAAATAAACTAGTGCAGCTTTAAAATGGGTCTGTAATTTGTGAAAACACATTACATACACTGTGACAGGATAGGCCCATATAATTAGGTCTGCTTCTGAAAATGAATCAATAGTAAAGAAAGAGAAAGTATAATTCACAGCAGCATGAGTTGGGAGGGTTTTTGAACCCCCAGCAACAAAAACAGGTCTGTCCATCAAAGATCCAAGTAAGACTGGTGCAACAAACTCTTCAATAAAACATTTTTTTCAAACTATGTCATTCCACATTGTGCTATTGTTTTTAAATTTTTATTATAGCAAGTGTTGCATTGATTTTCCCTCATGAACATCTGACAGTTTGAGATGCAATCAGCTATCTGCAACTACCTGCTCCTCCTCCACCAACCCAAAAACAGAGGCATCACCCAGGACAGACAGATCTGACAGGCAGGGCTTGTAGCTGCAGCAACGCTGGAGAGCGACCACCTAGAGAAAACACAACTTTAACTTAAAATCAATTTTTCAAGAAGGAATTTATCATCCATGCCGAAAAATGTCAAACTGTTTCCACAAGACAAAGCAAACTACTTGAAAAGAAAAAGCCACTGGAGGTATCAACATTATGAGGTTTATATTTGCTGACATACAGACACACAGAGATGGTGATGTGTGGGAGTGATGCAAGCTATGAAAGTTTTACTGAGTAAACCTTAGGGTGCAGACTGAATATTGCTTCACAACATAAGTGACAACATGCTATTAAAAAAAAATGAAACTTTTGTTATGAATTTGCCCTTTAGTTCTGCAAGTCTATAATTGTGTATTTAAATTACCTCTCTTTCTAACCACTGGTAGAGCTGGTAGCGCAGCTTCCCCCCATCGACTTCATACCCTGTTGACAGTGTCCGCAGCTCATTGGTCATAATCTTCAAGCAGGCAGTAAACTTCAGCTGGGCCACCAAGACGTCATCAGACGGTGCAATGAAGTCGTTGCTGTTCTCGCTGTCGTCTTCCATCACTGTCTCCATTAGTGGTGACATGGCATCCTGCGTGTCTTGGAACACGCTGCTGCTGTCTGCAATTATACCAGTCTTAGCATTTTTAATTTCTTCTTCGCTCTCCTCCTCGTCTTCGTCTTTGTCACTGTCCCACTTCAGCTCTAGGGGCTCATCTGGAATTGTCAGTGAAGGCTGGCTCCAGTCGAAACTTAACAACGAATCTGATTTACTGATTGACAAGCTGTTCCCATCGGACTCGTAGCCGTTCAGACATGGCTGAGACCAGTCTGGGTCTGAGGTTTGTCCTTCCTTACTCCCAACACTGAGTTCAGCGGAGATTCCTGTATCCTCCTGATTCTGGAGTCGTGAATGCCTATGAACTTTGGGCATTTTGGAGAGGATTTCAAGTGCTAGCATGGGGCAGCCAGCTTGTAGGTGGGCATATGCAGCTGTGAAAAACAGCCTCCTCTCCTCCAGGCTAATGGAGTCAGCCCTTCGACCCTCAGCAGTCAAACTAACTTTAGCATTGTCGGAAGAGCAAAAATGGCGGCGAAGGAGAAGTGGGTGGGTACGGAGGTAGATGTAAAAGTTGAAAACTTCAGGGTTACTTGTAGACACAAAAGAGGAACCTGTCCACGAGAAAAAAAAAACATAAATAGGAGCTGATGGACAAAAAGGTAAGTTATATGCCCAAAGAATCCAGGTATAAACAATGTCAAATTACTAATAACACCAGCACATAATCTATCATAGAAACACTTGAGTCAGCGTTGACTTTTTCTGTTGATATAATACACTTGCTTTTGAGAGCATAATTTACGAAACACATGCAGCACAGGCATGTCGACCTGGGACTGCTACTGCTCTTCATTTAATAAAGTTTGTTTTATGTTCAGTTAATCTACTCTTAAGGAAAGTCTTACTGGACACAGAACACCAGCTAATTTAGGAAAATATGCAATACCTTGTGCAATTTCATATACTTAAGACCAAAAATAGTTGCACAGCTGAGCCATTTTGTAAGAGCAGAGGATTCAAACTTTGCAGCATCAAATTACAGTGAGGAAACTCTCACGGAACACAAAAGGTTATAAATTAAAACATTTCCTAAAAAGATGAAATATCAATAAAAACAAGAAGTCAGAGTATGTAGATATGATCAATACTTGACTTATTTAAATACATTTTAAACAGTAGCAGTAACAAAATAGTGAATTTTGACTAAAATGATCACTTGTTTTTGATTACTGGCGTCATATTATGCCAATTTTAATGTGTAACAATAGGCTGTGCAGCCTTGACTAAAATTGTGAGACAGTAAACCAAATAAAGTGTAAACATAAGTACTGTACACAAGGTGTCCTATTTTCATTTTGCACATTGGTAGATAAATAAAAGTATCACTGCAGATTTACCAGCTTCACATTTGCTCTCAGGGGTCCCAGAGCTGTTTCTGTTGGTGCCATGCTCAAGAAGAGTGTCCAATGCTTTACTGTAGTCCTCCAGGACCCAGTAAGCCATGCTGCGCAAGAACGAGTCCTGGTGGGCTTGAATCTAAAATATACAGAGAATTTTAATTAATCATTCTGGTTTCTGCAGTTCATTATTCATCAAATCCCTGAGTCAGCAACAGTTAGCAACTTGGAGAAATAGTGTATCTAACAAAATAAAAACAATAGTTCATGGATGCTGTGACATATACTGTACAATATCTTATGTACCTGTTTGTCTTGACCCAGAATGTGTCTCTGAAGGATCTTTTTGTAGGTGGATCCCGTCTCAAATTCAGACTCGTACAATCTGGAGATGACCAGAGCCAGCTGCAGGTCATGCAGTTTCTCTAAACACACCTGAGGGAGAAGGAAATTAAGTCAGTTATTGTTTGAAAAAGGAGTCTCTGAGCCCTTCACAGGGCAGAATGAGGTGAGACAAACAGCAGAAATAGCAATTTAGCTTAAAATCTGGTACAACGCATCTCGAAAAAGGGTAACGGTCTATTGTCCGCGGTCCGTCTCTAATTAATAGACATGAGAACGCCAAACATTCTGAACACAATATAATGAGACAGAACTCGGCCAGAATGATATTGGGTAAAATTGCAATTTTCAGACACATATTGCAATAGCCATGTGATTTGCTATATCACTTTTTTGAGTTGACGTTCAGTTCAATATTCACTGTGTATGGATTTAAAATGTGATTACCACATGCCAATTTATTATAACTGCAATGTTTCAAATAGCATTTTTGAGTTGAAAACAATAAATTGTTAAGTGAATATAGTTGGAGTATAGTAAGTTGTGAGAAGAATTTAAATGAGACTGCCTCACAGTCACAGAGACTAAACAAAGTCAATGATAGCCCCTTGCCTGGGTGATGCTCATTTCCATAAAATGCAGAGAGAAGCTCCAGTTACTCATGCTGATGAAATAATGTGACCCACTGCTTCAGGGATTTTCCTCAACCAAAATAACCTTGACAAAGTGGTTAAGTAAAGAAGACAACCAGAAGCTGTCCATTTGATAAGTGAGTAGAGATAGAGCTGTATATATTTGTAACACATGATGTTTAACAAAATACATTTTTATGGTATAATGGTTGTTAAGTTAAGAGCTTCAACTTGTGATTCCTTAAAAAAACAAACAAACAAAAAAAACAGAGAGTGCTGGTTTATGAATGGAAGTAATTAAGAAGAATTTTATAAGAACAGAGGATTTACAATTCATCCTTCAGTGAATTGTGCTAAAGCCTCCTGACAAATGCACTTCCTGCATCCAGGAGTGTGCAAATCTCTGAGATGCTCATTGTGACATCGGAGGGTGTAAATGAGGCTCTGGGAAGAGCACATCTGTACACTCATTGTCATCTCAGTGCAGCCATCATGTAACAAGGGCATCAATCGTACATCGGTTGCACCAGGTAAGCAACCAAGCAAGGTATATAGCAATAGTTGAAAATAGTGCAAAATGCTCAGTTTTCCCCTAGTGTTAACACTCTGCCCATAACACAAGTTATGCATGACCTTTTTTTTTTGTTGGAATTACCACAAAAAGAAAGAATGTCATCCTTGGGTCATAATCTACATGATTGTGCACAATTCTGAGGGCAACAGCTTTGTTTTATGTTAAGGTATTTTAATAATACAAAGGACGCTACACAATGATTTTAACTGGTCATAAGATATGTTCTTTTGAATATGTTTTTTATGCTTGCATACTGGGGAGCTCTCTCTAATAAGTTTACTGCAAACTCCCCCCAGCCTAGAAGATTTATTTCTTATTGCTGGCTTTCAACTCTGGTTGAGAATGATATTTGGGCTTTTATTGTACACGTTTAGCTTTTTTTAAATTTACTTCATTTGAAATGTTAGTTGTTTATCTTAACAGATATTTTATTCCAAATTTAATTGTGGTTTATATTTGTATCTGTATTATTTGTACAACACTTTGGTGAGCGCAGGTTGTTGTGTTAATGTAACTAACTTTCCTTACTATATCAAACACATCCCTTTATTTTTGCACACACACCAATTAGTGATTGTGAGTTTCATACTACGTGAAAATGAGTACAACTTGTACTGACAGCAAGATCCCTATATAGAGTTCTGCCGAGTGCCAATTGCAGCTGAAGGAACATGGGTTTCTTGGAAACATTGTGTAATTTTTTTACTTGCCTCAACAGCATCCTTTAAGGACCCGGCAAGAAGAAAGAAGGCTGCAGAATGTAAGAACCGCTGCTTTCCCAAAAGTGAAAAAGCATTTTTCAATGCTGCTTTCCTCCACCTGTCCTCACTGAAGTTGTTGTGGAAGAAGTCAGTCATTTTGGCATTCTTCTGGGACCTGGAGAGAACAACAGAACTGTTGTCAGAGGCCTTTGATGATTTGACACATTATTTTATACGCTTCTTTTTAGGCAGGAGTAAATTGTGTGATGACGATGTGCAGTTGTATTTCATATGCAAAGTCATGACAGTTCTGATGCCTACCTGTACAATCCCCAGATCACTGCTTTCTTTTTCAGCGCAAGGTAGAATATAGCTGCATCCAGAGGATCATTGCTTCTTTGAAAAGAAGCCTTGGCAACCTAACAATAGAGGCGAAAAATATACATGCATCAACTCAGTATATACTCAGTATATAAAAAGCAGTAAATCTTCCCATCAAAGTTTTTAGAATGAATTATCTTTACTCATTAATAACTTTTTCCATGAAATAGAAACACCACATACATAAGGCACAGATTAAGCTTAAAAAAAAACCCTAATGACTGACCACCTCACCTTCTCAATACACCTGCGTAGCTTGTTGTTGCTGCGCAGCCACCAGCCCACACCCATGGAGCGCAGCTCAGGCCAGGTGGGCTCTCCCTTCTGTAGGGCAGGGAGCATATTCAACAGCTCCTCCTCAGCCTCAGAGTGAAAGGCCCAGGCATAGTGACATGTCGACAGGCCTATAGACAAAAAGAGGCACATGAGGAAAAGAGAACATGTCACAGTCAGCACAGATTAAGTCTTGAGCTCATTCAGTGCTAAAGCATTTTAAGACAACAACAAAATAATTTTTAAGGGATATCTGTGAATTACAATCTTTGTGCTAGCTACTAAATGACCCCAATGAAAACAATTTGAAAACCTGAGCCTACTACCTTGCCGTAGCAGCTGTGCTCGGTGTGCTGGTGGCAGGGAGGTAGAGAGGAAGGTATGCAGTCTGACGGCCAGTAAGAACTTCAGACCACACTCATCCAGTGTCTCGCCACCTGGTAAATGAATGACATACAGCTTAAAACGTTTTTTTAAATTTTACATTATGTAACTGCCTAATGTTTTCTATCAATTTGAAGAGCTTATGCATTCTTTCCCCCAAAGTACCTTTGCTCTTGTCCTGGCTGTCATTGAGGTCTGTGCTTGTTGTAGCAATGGTGTCGGCCAACGCCATGAGAGACATCTGCTCCAGACGAGTTAGTCCTGGCAAACTCGAGTGAAGGAGGTGGCTGGACAGAACCTGTGCATGTTCTGGACCAAAGTATGTGGGACTGTACTGAGACAAGTCAATAACCTACAGACAAGGAACAAGACAGAATAATAGTAAATGTACGGTACAGCTAGGGACATCATGAGTTCTGAATTGTTTATAATTTTAAAACAAAAATAAATCTAAAAGAAGGCTTAATATATGTATTATACATGTTGAAAATGTTGCTTTGAAGTCTCATGTATTAAACCAAGCAAAAACACACAGACACCTACTTTGTTGCCCGTTTCCTCCTGATTATTGTTGAGAGGATCCAGATCCGCTATGCTGGGTGTATGAAAGAGCTCGTCATAAGCATCTGTTTGGCTGGAACCATGTCCACTGTCCCCACTTACACTGCCCACTTTATCTGTAAGGAAACACATGGTAGAACTAAATTACACAAGACATGTATTTCATAAAATAAAATCATTAGGAAGAAATATTTGCATATTCTAAGTCTCTCACACCTTGAGGAATAGTACTTTTCTGCTTAAAGTACTATTTCTCTGTTTTTCTTCGTGTACCCATTAAAAAGCACATTTTCGATGAAAGCCAAAATGACATACACTCTTCGGTTTTCACCCCTTTCAGCTCAACACTCTCCTTATTATATTTATCTCATCCACATGTTTAATCTCTATAAAGGTTAGTATAGTGATTCACAATCTCAAAACATGGCTACTAGAACTAATAGGTCCACTAATTTCTGAGATACAGAGACACCTACATTCAAATTGTTAAATAGTAAAGGGTATATTCATTTCAAGTTTGTACTTTTTGTATTTATGTGTCTTAAGCAAACATATTCAAATTATCTTGCAAAAAAAAACCCAGAGATCTTTTATACATTTTCAGTTCTTGCCCATGTTTGTTACAACTGAAATAGTGTTCTATTGTTTTATTCATTTGTATACTGACCGTGTTTTGTTGATGTATCTTCATCAGCTGCCAGAAGAGCATAAAGAGGCAGGGGAGGGATGGAACTTATCTCAGTGTAGCCAGGGGTGGAGCTCTCAGCAATGCTGAACATTTTCGGATCCCTGGCTGTGCTGCCTCCAGCACCAATGGTTCGAGAGCGCACGCGTCTTTCTGGATTGGTGTTACTGTCTTTAAGTGGTACTATTTCCCCAGCAATGCATTTCACGAGGTGAGAGAGAATGGCTTTGGCACGGTGAACCTTAGTAAAGACAATTTATGTTACACATCAGCAACCACAACAAATGTCAGTTTTCTGGCAAAGTTATTATTTTATCTGGACAAGGATCTAATCATAATATAAAATCAAAACATAAATATAAAATACACAGTATGTAAATACAGTAGTTGACCATTTCTTTAACATACCTTCCCTAAATCCATGAGCTCCAGTAACTGTACAGGATGATACTGGGGAAGAGTGGGAAAGAGTTTGTGTGCTGCTTCAAAAAGTCCAGAATCTTCCATCTCTACAGGCGGGTCATAAGCTGTTCTCTTCCCGCGGAGTTTCTGAGCCAGACTCATCATCGACCTTGAAAATGCCTTTTTGGGAGGAGCTAGTGAAGCCCCAGGATTGAGCCCATCCTCCTGACTCTGTCTGACAGCTGAGACTATGGAGGAGACACTGCTGCCAATGTCTGTGTCTTGGGCGATGGCAGCACTGGCTTTAGGTGGTGTTGGTGGTTGCCACTGGGAGTAAACGTGCATCTCACAGTCCATCCCGACGACCAGGATGCCATCTCGTACCCAGGAAAGAGAGACTGGGATGGGTAATGAACCTTCAACAGAAGAGACCAGATCGACCGAACGAAGCAAAACTAGGCGAGACAAGCTCTGTTCCTTACTTGCATCAGATGACAGACACAGGTCTGGAGGCTTTCCAGCAAGGCGCCCATACATATAAATCTTTGTCCCAATACTGACAGTCAGAATATGTGACCCATCCTCTTGAGACACCCAGTCCAAATGAACCAGGCTCCTACTGGTGGAACCTGAGCAGTTCTCAATAGGTAAAGAAAAGTCCATGTTACTTGGACTACTGGCACTTCCACTTGTGCTGCTGCTAATGCCATAACTAGCCGTGGAATCTGTACTGTCGAGGACTATGGTCTGCTCTAAAATCCACTGTGAACCACCTGTGGATTCACACTGGAAAATGCCAATGTAAACCATGGGCTCTCTACTGTTTGCTTGGTTGGGGCTTAGAGTGGAATTTAGGCTATGTGGTAGAGTCAAGCTTGGGGCCAGGTGAGTGTTATAGGGCGAGGAAGCTTGTGCAGGAGAAGAAATCAACACTCCCTGATAGTTCAAATGAGGTGTGGATTTCAGATGTGCATTTGGTGTCTGCCTATAGGCAACTGCAAACCTTCCAGTGTGACAGCAGCTGACCTCAACGGGGCGACCTGGCACACTTATTTCACTGCTGCTGGGAAGCCTTTCCTCGACCAGGAGTGGCCACTCCTCCCACTGGTATGACAAACAATCTATACTGAAAGGCTCTGTCGCCACAACATTACACCTCCAGAAGCGCACCTTTCCATCGGAACAGGAAGTAGCAAGGAGATAAGGCACACGGCCAGCTGGCAGAGAACAAGATGCACTCAGGTGACCTAGGAGTGGAATGGCAATACACAATTAAGCACAGAATCCATCCCACATGTACAAAGCTTAGTGAACGTAAACTTAAACCTGTAGATTTTCTATTTGACTGTATGCTCTCATTGTCTCTTACCTGCTGAGGGCGTAACACTGATAATTTCTACCCCTTCTGGCAGGACCATCTCTTGGCTGTATAGTGTGTGTGTAGTGAGGTTGAGGCGACAAGCACTCTGCAAATTGGAAGTGCAGGTTTTACTCCTCTGAGTGACTGGAGAACTGAATGTGTCAAAGTCAAAGTGAGAGCTGTTCATAGGAGTTTCTGTCTTGGTCTCCTCTGAGGACATAAACAGGAAGAGGGAAATATTGTTTAGAGTATGCAAAGAAAGACTTTGTGATCAAAATATTATTATTTATATATACACATTACACTGTGACAGACATCATTTGAGTAAAATTGTCTGCCATTCATCATTTTGCTTAGGTATGAAACAAGACAATGGATAAAAATGAACTTGTGCTCAAGTCATGGTAAACAAATTCCAGTGAAAATACTTTTGCTTAAAGGGCTTACCCATAATAATGGGTTGAGCAGCAAGATGGAGATGCCACATGTGGAGGAGTGAGCGCCCTTTCGGTGTTACTTCCACCACTACCAGGAAAAATCGAGCCGAGAAGGTTGCCTCACTTGAGGCTACAAAGAAACAAAAACAGAGATACACAGAGATTAGATATTAATGAAATGAGAGTTTAAATGAGATGCAAATCAAACTTTAAAAGAGAAAATTTGAAAAACAAATGTATACCATCATGATGAAGATCAGGAGGGTCCTGTGTGCTCTCTGTTCTCTGACTGCCAAGGATCAGATCTTCCTCAAAGACATGTAGGAGCTGGGTCTCCTTCCCCTGCTGTATTGAACAACGGAAGCTACAATCAAACTACATCAGATGCAAACACACTGGCACAGACACAAGTTGTGACAATGATAGACAAACAAACATAGAAGGTGTCTGAGGGGAAGAGAGATGTTTTGCTGTGAACTAGTTTTGACCTTTCACAGTC